>NC_068983.1:93066499-93074025 GCF_001194135.2 Octopus bimaculoides
CTAATTCTTTTGATTATTAGTGTTAACAGTTTTACTGCAATCACAAAGTAAAAACTTCACCAGCATAAAGTCTACTTGTTATATCCAAAACATATAAGGCTTAATTATATGAAGAACTGGGAAGCCAGTTCATTCTTCATAGTAAAATATCTGAGAGTGAGAAGAAATATTAGTTCTCTTCCCAACCCAGAAATATCCCACATTTTGCCTCTTTTACTCTGGTTAATACTGTCTACTGTAATACCAGTGGTTATTTCATATTTTGAAAATTGCACCAAAATTTAATTTCAAGTAGGTCTTTCATAATGGAGAAACTGAAGTGCCAATGTCTTAAATCTTGGAGAAAGCACTTGGCTTTTTAATCAGTAAAGCAGAATGTCTGGGACCAGGCCAAAGTTGTTTAACAAAAAGACTTTGATACTTGAGAATGAATGAAAGGATGGATGGATGCATGCATGTATTATAGTTATAAAATGACAAATTAAAAGTAAATATAAGTGTATGTATTTAATGGCAACAATGACTTTAATGCAGTTGAATTAGTCCCAATACACGATCCCAAATCAACTCACCCGTCAAACAAGTACAACTCAAGAAAATATAGTATTGTAGCAGATGTGGCTGTGTGGTAAGAAGCTTGCTTCTCAACCATGTGGTTCCGAGTTCAGTCCCACTGTGTGGCACCTTGAGCAAGGGTTTTCTACTATAGACTTGGGTCAGCCAAAGCCTTGCAAGTGGATTTGGTAGATGGAAACACAAAGAAGCCTGTTATGTATGTATACATATACATATATATATATATATGTGTGTGTGTGTGTGTGTGTGTGTGTGTCTTTGTGCCTGATTTTGTCCCCCTATCACTGCTTGACAACTGATGCCAATGTGTCTACGTACCCCATAACTTAGTATTCCAGCAAATGAAATTGATAGAATAAATACTAAGATTACAAAGAATAAGTTCTGGGGTTAATTTGTTTGACTAAAAACCCCTTCATGACAGTGCTCCAGCATGGCTGCAGTCAAATTACTGAAACAAGCAAAAGAATAAAAGAATACAATATGGAGTTAAAATGCCAAAGTACAAAGCATATATTCCAAGAATGTTGGTATTGCAGTAATTTCCTGGTGAAGCCAACTTATTTCATTTTCATTTCAAATGTCTTTGAGAAAAGCATAGATATCACACTGCATCCTTAAAGTATATGACATTTAAATTGGTATAAACTTTAAAATACTCACAAATATGGCAAACTGCCCCTTTATAACCAGTATGGCTGCAGTCACAAGTGAATGTGTTCCAATCTTGCTTACATATACCTCCATTCTCACATGGATTTGGAGTACATCTATCAGACAGAAAAACAAAAAAGCCACAATGTCATGAACAACAAAAAATCTTAGAAACCAAATTATCAAAATATTTTAATTATCCATATGAAATAATGCTACAAACAAAATGCTTCAACTTCATCTGACAATATTTCTTTACACATCTTCTCATCACATCCTCAGAGTATCTCATTATTCTAACTTGTGTAAAACAACAATGACATCTTTACATCCCAATAATCTGAGCTCATTAAAATGTAGTGATTTGCTAAGTAGCTAAAAAGTGACAGTAAATTATACTTACCTATTTCGAATAGCACAGTTTCCAATGGTAATTCCCACAGGCTTTGAACCTCTTGGCATTCCATCATCAACTGGTAGGTTACCAATATCTAAATGCCTCATGCAACCGATAAACCCAAGATTTCCACCAAAACTACCTATAAGACACAAAGATGTTATTGATTCTCTAAGAATTTTCTTCTTAAAAAAAAAAATAATAAATGAAGGTTTAATAATTTGTCAGAAAGTATAAATAAACTCTTATAAAATATAAATTGAGAGACTTAGCAACTATATGAGGAGGGATTTTTTTGTCTTTATGTTTAATAATATTAAAACTATTGAAATTATATTTAACTGGGATTTACCGGATATTGACTTACTAGTATGATGTTTAGCCAGTAACCATAATGTTATTGCTCCTGATACCACATGTAGGTTTTCTATTAAACAGTCTAATAGTTAAATAGTTAATAGTTTAACCCTTTATTATTCACATTATTCTGTCAAATGTTTTGCTTATTTATTCACATTGTCTTTTTATTAATCATGCTTCAATATATTGTGGCTTCAATATTTTGATGATGCAATTGTTTATTTTTAGAAGAACATTGTAGTGCAGGTGTGAGATGTTGGATCTGGCCAGTTTGAACATAAAAGTGGCAGAATATTTTGGGCAGATATGACTGGTTTAAATGCTAAAGGGTTAAGGAGAAGAGACAATGTTCATGAGCTTCCAGACTTTTTCGAGTCTAGTGACAGACAAAATTGATGTTCAGTTCAAACTTCATAAGGTCAATAGTTCTGGGAATTATATAAGCAGAGGAAGAATGCAAGAAAGTTGCAACAGGCAAACCACTTCTGTAACTCAACATCATTTACCATCTACTTTCCATGCTGGCATGGGTTGGATGGCTTGACATGGAGCTGGCTAGCAGGGAGTTGTTCAGACTCCAACTGTCTGTTGTGGCATGGTTTCTATGCCTGGATGTCCTTCCTAATGCTAACCATTTAACAGAATGTGCTGGGTGCTTTTTACATGTCACCAGCATGGGCGCATTAATGTAGCACCAGCATGAGTGCTTTTTAACTGGCATTGGCTGAAAGGACAAGCCTGTACATGTGGAAGACAGCAATTTTACTTAGCTTGATGTATGGAAAAATAAACGTTAAATAATGGACAATGGAGTGTGTGAGTGTGCATGTATATATATATCATCATCATCAGTTAACATCTATATTACATGCTGACATGAGCTGGATTGTCTGACAGGGTCTGCTGAATCCAAGAAATGCATTGTGCTTTGGCATGGTTTCTACAGCTGGAAACCCTTTCTTACACTAAGCACTTTATAGTGTGTACTTGGTGATTTTTTTTTATGGCACCAGCACCAATGAGGTTGCCATGCAGCTTGTAAGACTAAAATCTTCTTTGACTGAGTGGTGGGAGATGACTCTATGCTAGGAAAAGAAAGAAGGCACCAGAACAGAACAAGTTTCTTACTGTAGAGAAGTTACATGGCTATTTCCATTATAGAAGAGTGGTGAGAGTAATTGGAGCAGAGTTGGAAAGAGGTAAAATATTGCAGATGAAGTATTAGGGTATGAAATGAGTAGAAATGAGTGGAGACAGGAGAACAGAGAGTACAGGTGGGTAGAGGTTGTAAGGGTGGATGAGAAAATGAGACATGAGAAGTGGGTTAGGGGATGTGTGTGTGTGTGTGTGTGTGTGTGTGTGTGTGTGTGTGTGAAGGAGCATGGCTCAATGGTTAGAGCACTGGGCTCAAAATCATGAGGTAGCGAGTTCAATTCCTGGAGTGGGCTGTGTGTTGTGTTCTTGAGCAAGACACTCTATTTCACGTTGTTCCAGTTCACTCAGCTGTAAAAATGAGTTGTGATGTCACCAGTGCCAAGCTGTATTGGCCTTTGCCTTTCTCTTGGATAATATCAGTGGTGTGGAGAGGGGAGACTGGTATGCATGGGTGACTGCTGGGTTTCCATAAAACAACCTTTCCTGGACTTGTGCCTTGGAGGGAAACTTTCTAGGTGCAATCCCATGGTCATTCATGACCGAAGGGGGTCTTTTACCCTTGATATATATATACACATATAATGTACAATATATGGACTTATATAAGCCGGTGGAAATCACAAAAAAGCTACATTAGTGGACCCAGCTACATACCACATAGTAAAACAATACATAAGAGTAATGTAGAGGCTTATGCAGTTGAAATCCAATAAATCCAAACAGTGGAGATTATTTCATGAGGGGTATATAGAATATAAAGAAAGTCAGGAGCTACGAGATGAATATATTTATTTCACCAGTTGATATTCATAGGATGACAGCCATTTTGCAGCCAATACTATGCAAAAATAATTTATCATTTTTGCATTATGTTGGCTGCGAAATGGCCGTTGTCCTATGGATATCAACTGATGAAATAAATATATTCATCTCATACCTCCTGACTTTATACTCTGTGTGTGTGTGTGTGTATGTATATATATATATATATATAAACATATTGGCAAACAGTTCACTTTAATCTACATGGTATCATGATGTCTTTGGCTTCTGGTACTCTGCCACCCTAGTTGGTTATCTTTCTTGTATTGACTTATAATGTATTCAACACTGAAGAAAGTGGAATGCTATTGTGATATTTCTTCTTCTTCATGCAATATAATTTTATCAAATACAACACTTCTTCCTTGAATATACTAATCATACCCTGCAGATTTTATTTTAGCATGGTCAGAAATGACAATCAAATGAAATTTATATAATGAAGTCCCGTTTTGAACAATGAGGAAGCTCTGATTTAAAATCAGTAAATGTTCTCCACAAGTTAAGATATAAATTCCAACAGGTTATTTTGCAGAAAAGTTGTTTTAACTGTGCCAGCCAACAGAATTTAGGATGGAAGACTGCATAGTTAAAGAGAGCCAGTATGTTTCTTCAAATGTTACTGTGCGTTAAGATATGGTAATATGTGAAAGGTTTCCAATGTTTTAAACCAAAAATTATGTAATTCTTTTTTAAAATAGTCAAAAGAACAATTTACATACTGACAAACTGAATGAGACACAACTAGGTTGATATCATGATCACAGGTTTTCTTTAGGAGTTACAATCCCCAAATTAGTTCAGAACAAGAATACATGCACATGCACACATTCACTTTAAAACCCCATAAGTTTAGGTTTCGTCCCATAGCACAGCATCATTGGTAAGTGTCCTATAGTCTAGCCCAAGTGCTGACCAATACCTTGTGAGAAAATTGTGCTGTCAGAAGCTGCAAATCCATTTTGTGTACATATGTATGTGTGAATATGTATGTGAATGTGCATGAATTCACACTTGTCACCGATGGAGCAAAAGAGTGGTGACATTGATATTCGTTGCTTACATTATGAAATAAAACCCAGGGATAAAACATCCCTTACATGAAAATAGGTAATAAAATCCATCCTCAAATAATTCTTCGTCCAAACTAATGCTAACATGGAAAAGCAGACATTAATGAACAAATATATAATAAATTCTTACCTAAATAGTAGTCTGCCCCGGCTTTGACATCCAAGACTCTGGTAGACACCTTGGAATTTCGGTCCACAGTGCAGTTAACTTTACTAGAGTCAATTGCTATGAGAAAACTATGCCAGAGACCATCACTAAAAGAGGTAGTTGGACTTTCAACATCATCTATTTAAGAGAAGAAATATTGATCAATAAACTGAAGATGTAAAATAATTAAATTTAGGATTAATCTTTCAATAGAATTTTAAATAAAATTGTATGAAACTACTGGACATAAGTGAAAAGTTGTTCTGATAATACAGAATAATTTTTATTTATTAACACACTGTTGCATAACCAAAAACAAGGTCTTTGGACTCATTCATACTATATTATTTATAATGACGTTTATTAATTCCCTCCAGAAATTTTTTGAACTTTAGCTTCAGGAACATGAAGAAATGAAGAAATATTACAAGAATAATTATAAAAGAGTTCTGATTTAATTAATTTCAGGAAATCTTAAATTAAAAAAATAAAGACGGATAATGCATGATGGTTAACAAAAATATAATAACAATATTGAAAATGTTCTTCCATTTGTGTCAGCGAAAGTCTGAAATAAGTTGACAATCACAAGTTTAGGCATTAATTTCATAGATTTGGTGAAAGGTCAGGCAAAATTGGAAAGCTAAAACCAACCAACCAACCAACCAAAATGCACACAAACAAATATTCAATAATATATGTGAAGTATTAATAATGATAATAATTATGATAAATATCAAAAAGAACACAAAATTTTTCCTTCTCCAGTCAGATCAAAGACTGCTTGTTTGCAACAGATATGTGCATAACTGAATGATAAAGTAGTGAAGATGCCATCATTGATGCTGTTTTCTCATAAAGTCAGCCAGCCATACATATACACACGTAAATATAAAGTTATTTAGTCTTTTAGATTATTTATGCCATCGAGGTTACAATCACATTGAGATGTGTGTGTATATGTGTGTAAAGATGCATGTGTATGTATATGCATACATGCGTATGTACACACATATATTTATACAGGTATGTGTATAAATATGTGTACATACATATAGACCCTGTACAAACTTATATATTATAATTAAATTCTAGTTGTGGTGAAAAGTGGTAATGCAAAACTGAATAATGACCATGAAATAAGGACAGTATAAAACTAACTGTTAAGTGAGGCAGATTGGCAAAATTAGTAAAATGATGGACGAAATGATTTTCCGTATTTAATTATATACCTTTACTTCTAAATTAAAAATTCTACTGAGGTTGACTTTACATTTCATTCTTCTGAGATTGATAAAATAAGAGCCAATGAAATACTAAGGTTGATTCACTTGATTTACCAAAATTTGTGAATTGTGCCTTTATTAGGAGTTATTAACTCCACATTATGCAATGCGTTTGTGTGTATACGTATATATGTATCAGTGGCAACTCTGGCACTTGAGCTGTTTGGGCTTAGCCCAAGCATGAATTTAGTGAAGTGAGCATGTATTTGCAAGCTGATTTAATTTCTGCCAACATTGACTTCAAGTATGTAAATTCAGCCATTAATTCGGGCTCCTTTTATTGAGCTTTGTCACAGTTAATCTATTTTCGTTCAGTGCTTGGTGATTGTCTTAGAGGTGTCCTGTGTCAAAAAATATTTGTAGCAGATGTTCTCTCGACATCATTCACACGCACCTTACTCGGGCTCAGAAGTTACTGCCCGAGTAGTTAGCTATAATGGCAAAAATTACAAGTAATACAAATTCAATGCTTTCTTGAAACAATAAATTTCTATAGAGATTTAAATTCCAATCTATGAAAAGTTTCCGTTCTACAATATTCTTAAAGGAACAAAAAATTATCCAGCAACTCAGGTTAATACGAATGAGTCTAGTAGGTGAAAAAGACCAACTAGCATCTCTTGTCAAGAGTACAGGTGACATTCAGATCGTTGATGTTTGTTATGCACTCTACTGTTGTTATTTGATTACTGTTATTCTGTGATTCTGTGTGTAAAGATTAGTTGTGTTTTGCAAGGCTGCTTTATTTTTACCCTTAACTTAGAAATGGAGAAAGGCATAGTGTGAGATATAAAAAGTAAATTATTTGTGGCTAGAAATATTGTGGTAAAATGTGAAATTCTTTGAGCAGGCATGTGTCTTATGCAAAATTTGCGATGAGCCTGAGTGATGAAACCTATGATGAGCCTGAATGACACAGATGACCTGGCACCACCTCCGAGATATATATATATATATATATATATATATATATATATCCAAGAATTACAGCGTGATGTGCTGCTTGACTGGTCCCCCCTCTCCCTCTCTCTCTCTCTCTCTCTCTTTATATATAT
>NC_068983.1:93074365-93080307 GCF_001194135.2 Octopus bimaculoides
ATTTCTCAGCAAATATCAAGCCTGCCACATGGGATGTTGATATTTATCTCCATCTTGTTAACCCACAAATAAAGAATCTTTATCCACCAATGTAGTGTTGAACATTCATTGTCATTGTTCAATGTTAACACACACATATATATTCTAGAGTAGTTTTTATAAACAATTTTTAACTGAGGGTGTATCAGCACCCAGCTTCATACTCACACAAGATTTTTCACGCTTCTCCTAGACTACCCAGTTAAAATGTTCAATTAAAAAAAAAAAAACAAACAAAAAAACCCGCAGATCTGAATACACTGCAAAACCTATTTCTCTCATAATTAAACTGGTACTTCTAATGATCAAAAATGAAGCTTGTGAAGAAGAAATTTTCCTCTGCATAGTAAATTATTGAGTGGGGTGGGGGTTGAGAACTCTTTCAAACTATTAGAAAGGTAAAACTTTGTTCTCTGGTGAACACTTTCCAAGAACATTAAATTAAAAAAAAAAAAGACAAAAATTCTTAAAGATATTTGGAAAATATCTGTATATTCTGAGCTGTCATTAATGTTTATGAGACTGACATTTCACACATTCTAGGATTTTTTTCAAGTCACATTACAAATACACAGAAAAATAAACATTGGCATTTATCACAAAATTAATAAAAAGGCTCAAACATTAGCTACCAAAGGTAAAACAGTTGATAGAACTGAATGTGTAGCACTATGTAAAATCTTGCATTTAAAGATCAAAAGGCTAATTTTTTAGCTGATTGCAAGAGCAGGATCATTAACCTGGCAAAAAGCAAACTGGGTTACATAGTTAGAAAACATTTTAGACATAATTATCTTAAAAATTAGTTACATCACATTTGCCTTTATGGATAAATAACTCAGCTGAAATTATTTGGTTTAACTAAATAGACAATAAATATACTTAAATATTCACCCACTTTGACACAGGAATTTTCGTCATCCATTTTATTATTTTTTTCAGGAAAGCTTTTAGGTTAAATATTATTATGATGAGTTATTTAATGTGGCTAAAGGCTTATACAATGAGCTGAAGTTTGTTGGGTGGAACATTATATAATTTAGATTTGATTCAGATGTTCTATCCCAAAGATTTAGGCCTTTATAGAGATGATGGCCATATGTATGACCATCACCTTGATAGATTTTTGAAAGATTTTTGCTTTAGAGAGTTTGAGAATTACAACTAATTCTTGTAGGAAGCCAAAGAAAAAATTGCAATTTATAAATAAATTGCAATTTATAAATAAATCCTCCAGTTAATATCAGTCATCTGATAAAATATTGGATACAACATTTTCATCCGGAAAAATTTTACTCCTATGTATTGGCTTACAACAACAATGCTTAAAAAGGGAGTACTTTTCATTTAGAAATATAGCACATTCTGTATAATACCTCACATAGCAGAACAGTTTTCTAGACTATCTCAATTTATATCACTCAAAGAAATGGTAGTAAAAAACTTCCATTATATATTTACCACAATGTAATTATTACAATATTGACTCATAACCACTTGACAGAAAATAACTCAGTAAGGAGTTGGCACAGTTATCAGATTACAGAGAAAGGATTTAGATTAATGAGAACAGACTTTTAAAAGTGAATATATTCAGCATACATATTCTTTTAGGTATCCATAGAAAATAAATATTTCTCTATCACAGCATGTCTAGAGACCGAATGATGTACTATGAACTTGATTTACTGTAATCAGTATTCAAATTTGTAAAACTATATTCTGGAGATTCTAGATTATGTTACCTGTGCACCTAAGTAAGTTTTCATACTAGGAATTTCATTCACTTTTCAATTTGTAAGAATGAAACAAGCACATTCTATGGTGTTATATTCTAATTACAGGCTAAATATTATTTACTTACTTACAGGTGCAATTTATTTGAAATTTAAAAGCTTTTTTTGTTTTTGAAATACTTTAAATATTCGGAATCTTTGTGTCGAAGGCATTCTGTTAAGTTAAGTGTTGTTCATAGAAATTGTCTACGAAAACTACAGAATTTTGGTAAAGTGATATATTCTTTTATAAAAAAAAAAAAGGAAAAAGAACATAAATCTGTTTTGTCTATTGAATTTTGTATATAACTTTGTTATTATTTAAGGATTGATCAACTGTTTTCCATGTGCTGTTAACACTTATGCCTTCCTCTCCATTTCTTCATTTTCTTTCTATTTTTATTTTGTGACATTTCTGAGTCTCTCTGACTTATATACTTTCATGCATTTATTTCCCTCTCTCCTCTTCTCTGCATAACAACAAGCCTATTTTTGTTCTCTTTTCTTTTCAACCTAATTTTATATTTTTCCATACTGTCTTCTAGTATTGTTTTATCATAATGTATCAATATGCAAACACATGCTATCCACCTCAAATTCTTTCTTTTCGCCCTTCTGCTTATTCATTTCTTTCTGTTTTTCTATATTCTATCCATTTTTGTATGCATGTAATTCCCTGACTGGTTTCTTTTTTCCTGCCGACAGTTTTCTTATTTTGATCTTATTTCCAATAAATTTCTAGTTATTTTTATCCATAACATTATAACTATATGCTTTGTCAACTGTTTTAATTTAAATATAACATTTTAAATTGTAGGTCTTTAAATACAAAAATCTTAGTTTTGATCAAATTTATACTCCCTACAAATAAAATTTTAGGCATGATGAAAAGATTTAGACTAATAATGGTGTAAAATTTCAGTGTTTAATTAAAGTGCATAATTGCATATGTACATGTGCATTATGTAGAGAACTACCAATAATTTTAAAAGGTAAGATTTTGGGCTTAAAGAAACACTAATTACAATATTTCCCCACTGTTTGTTACCTATATCCTTCATTGTCTTCAAGACTAGAACAACTTTTCAATCAACAACTATCAATTGCAACAAACATGAATATCTATGGTATCTTTAATATAACAATAACATAAATAATTTTATTCTTAGCCTTCATAAACAAACAACAGTATGCTGGAACAATGGAGAAATAAGATGGAGATGAAGAAACTATAATGATATTAACATATTACATAAGATAAACACCAACACACAAGGGCATATAAAAACACTATACTGATGAAGGCACAACAGGGTGTGTGTAAGTGGGAGATAGAGAAAGAAAGGGAAACTCTAAACAGACAACAATAAACACAAATCAGTGGTGCCCCAACAGCGAGATGAGAAAAATGATGGAGGTTAACAAACAAAAGAGCCTAACATACACCAGGAGCATGAACAAAGAACATAGAGAAATTAACTTTCTATAAAGAATGGGACATAGAACAAAGAAACATACAGAATAGAGGGGTGAACACAGAATAGAGATGAACAAACAACAGAGAAATGAACAAATGCAAGAGATTAATACACAAGGTCATGAGGAAAGCACAGAAAGATGAAAACACAATGGAGAAATGAACACACAACAGAAGAGATGAACAAATAACTGAGAAACAACAATTAATAAATGAGTAATACTGAGATTGAATCAATTTTTGTATATTGCAAATTTCAGAATACTTTTTTTTTTTTAGATAATAATCATCTTTTTCAAGTCAAGGTGTCTATAAAGTGAGTGCTTATCTTTCATTTTTATTAAATAAATGGTAGACAAATAATCACTTGGATAGGCTATTGGTTCATTGTAATTATTTTTTTTACTATGGGAAGAATTGAATTAAATGCATAAAATTAGTGTATCAGACATCAATTTTACTGTGCAGTAACTGCTTACAGTGGCCAATTATAAAATCTCATAGTACCTGTTTACAGTAAGGTGGGCTGCACCTTGGTAGCTATTTGTCTTTTCCACAAACATAAAGCTGTACCACCAGCAAGATATAAATTGCTGAGCTGCTGGGCTAGTTGTTTGTTCATCATTTCATTCAACCATTTACAAGGTAATATCAAAGAGTTCCCAGACTAGTTATGTTAAATAAAAAGTAACTTATTTACCTACATTTTAACATCATTTCCTTTGAAATAGTCACCTTGTGCCACAATACACTAGTCCCAGCATTCCTGCCACTTTCAGAATCTGGCCTGGAAGTCATTTTCTGTAAGCAAGTCAAGGACCATCTGCAATTTGCTCTGGATCTCAACAATGATGTTAAAATGGCAACTTTTGAGCACCATTTTCATCTTGGGGAAGGGATGGAGTCTGCAGGTGCTAAATCTGGTGAATAGGGTGGGTGCGGAAGTGATATCATGTTGTCTTTGGAGAGAAACTCGAAGTAGGAGAGCTTGGTGACAGGGTGCATGGTCGTCATGAAGAATCCAAACATTAGGATTGCCTGCATGGACCCATATGACAGACCAACAACATCGGTAATGTCATTGATTGTCCTCCAATGATCCTCATGCACAAGCTGATGAATTTTCTCCACATTTCTCAGATTGCTCATCATCTTCCAGGGACATTCTTCTGCTTTTGAAGCACTTATGTTACTCAAAACGTGTACAACTCATTGCCATAAGCTTGTCGAAGCATACTCAATGTCTCTGCAGCAGACTTCCCACATTTAATGCAAAATTTCATGTCTGCCCTTTGTTCCAACTTCCTGTCCATAACACAAATCACAGATAACAGCATACACATAATCATAAAAATACAAATCTTACGACTTGCAAAGTAAACACAACAATGTCACTTAACACACTGCCTCATGAAGGTCACTGCTAGCTCTCACTGTGCACACAACCATATGCTTCCATCTGTTGTTGCACTACAGAACTTGTCTTAGAAGTTTTTATACCACCTCGCACATTCTCAAAGCTAACAATAATATGAAAATAAAATTTTGTAGAAAGGTAACATGAAACCTTGACATATCTAAAATTCACACAAGATGCAATATTTTCATTTACCTTTGCTAGACAATTACTTCTTGAACGGCTTAATATATCAGGTAAACCTAATGTAGTGTTGTTACAATTGACAGATAACTGATACAGGATTTAGATATGGCCTTCACATGCAATACACCTAATTGAACTGTTGACTATTGGGTTATCACACATATTTTATTGATCCTGGAATATTAAACAACTGATCAATTACAACTGATCCATTTTAATCCAGTCAATAAGTTAATGAATATAGATTTATGTTGGGGAAACTTACAATACTGGATACTCTAGGTAATCCACATAAATAAAGCAGCCCCAACACAAAGAAAATACATCTATGCTGGTGATAAGGTA
Source organism: Octopus bimaculoides (assembly GCF_001194135.2). NCBI lineage: Eukaryota > Metazoa > Mollusca > Cephalopoda > Octopoda > Octopodidae > Octopus > Octopus bimaculoides. Next base: position 93,079,605 of record NC_068983.1, read on the forward strand.
GTCATTGGCTTACTGGATAGAATACCTCACAATATTTGTTGACACTCAATACTGAGTTCAAACTCTGTTGGGAGACAACTTTGCTGTTCATCAGAGTAAGTGGCTGTGTGATTAAGAAGGTCACTTTGCAACCACATGGTTTTGGATTCAGTCCCACTATGAAGCACCTCAGGCAAGTGTCTTCTATTATAGCCCTGGATTAACCAATGCCTTGTGAGTGAATTCAATAGACAGAAACTGTGAGAAAGCCATAAGTACCAGATCAAAAAAAAAAAAGTGCTCCAGCATGACTGCAGTCAAATGACTGAAACAAGTAAAAAATAAGATATCCAAGGTGGTAGACTGGCAGACCTGTAAGAACATTGAACCAGAAACCTTGTTCTTTATGTTCTGAGTTCAAATGCTGCTATAACCTAATTGGGTGATAGACTTGATCTATCATCCAGTTTAACATTGCCACCTGGCACTTACGATGCTTTTAGTAAAGTCTGCTCTGCTGCAAGCATTCAGGCCAGGTTTCTAGTTTGAAGTACCTTTCTCTGTAGCTAAATAAAACAACAACAGTGGGATATGAAAACCACTTAAAAGTAAGAAAGAAAAGGGAAACTACACTGAAGAAACAAAAATTAAGTAAAGACAAAATAAGAGATATAGCTATAAAAAAAAAAGAAACAAAAACAGAAAAACAAGCTTGTGAGTAGTG
>NC_068983.1:93080317-93082339 GCF_001194135.2 Octopus bimaculoides
GGGAAAATGAGTGAGAAAAGCCACTCTTGCTTATATCTAATAAGCCTCAACAGAGAGGAATCAAGCAAAATTCAATGCCAACAATGGTTCAATAGCACTGGACTAAAAGCAGAAATAGAAGGTCCAATTCTAACAGCACAAGTCCAATGCTTAGGCACAAAAATGTACAAAACTAAAGTGAAAAAAGATACTAACATCAGGTATAGACTACATTACTAGTACAATGAGACAGTTGACCTCATTAGTTCTTCTAACTGCTGCACTAACTATGATAACTATGATAAATTATGAACAAAACATACAAGTTTAGAATGTTATACACAGTCCAAAAGACAGTCCTACTAGGTACAGCACAAGCCTACTCAAGACACTTTTAATTCACTAGTAGAACTTAAACAGAACACTATCGGCATATAAAAAAAAAACATACTCTCAACATTACCACATAAAATAACACAATAAATGTATCACCAAACAATATAACAGTACATACTCTCTACAATCAACATCCAACTACGTAATACATATTCTTAAATGATCAATGCTAGACACTATAAAACAAGCAACTCACATTCTATATAACTGCCATTCATTAATGTTATAAATACACCACCTGACACTAAAACACATAATATTAACTACATACTAATAAAGCCCACAACAACAAAAAGAAAAACAATCAAAAAACAAACTAATGAAGTATACATGCCCAAAAGACAATGCTCCATACACTATTAGAACACAGAGGTGCATCTGGTGGGAGCAGGAGAAACATGCACAAGGCTGTTTTAAACATGACAACAACAACACAATTTCTTATTTCGTCAGAAGGCCAGCAATTTTGAGGAGAGGTGTGGGTTAATCAATTACATTGGTCACAGTACCTGATTGGTTTTTATTTTATTGATCCTGGAAAGATGAAAGGTAAAACTGGCCTTGGTGGGATTTGAACTTAGAAAAAAAAAAAAAAAAAAAAAAAAAAAAAAAGAGCCAGGAGAAATATTGCAAAGATTTTAGCCTGATACTGTAATAATTCTATAATACATTTCCCTAATAATTTTGTAGGGAAAAGTTAATAAAATTTCCTCCAGTACTTACTGGTATTTATTGGTTCAAGAAGAATGAAAGGCAATGTTGACCTCAGTGGGATTTAAATGGTAGGCATTTAACCAATGCTTTAGCAACACTTCCAATCCAATACTCTAACAACACAAACAACAATAACATAACTTACTGTTTCGCACAATGTCTTTGATTATAGTCTTCTCGCTTGAAATGCTATATACAATATGGCCTTCAGAATTCAATTTAACCTGAAAGAAATTAGATGTTTGATTTAAATAAACACTGATGTACTTTTATGTACATGCACACACAAGAATCTGTTAAAGTATATTCTTTAGTTGGTGGTGTAGCAAGAAGGAAACTCAATATAGCCTAGCATAATTAATTGACAGATGCCAAGTTAAATGTTCTGGCTGGAGTAATTTAAGTGATGTACATATGTCATGCTTTAGCCTGATTGGGATCACACTGCATGTTATGATACTGTGTTTGGTAATGCAAGTGAGTGGTGCTGTATAGAAATCATTGCCTTTTCAATCTAATTTTCTGTCCAACCTGGAAGTTTAGATAGAAAAAAGTTGTGGTGCCAGTTGGTACCTCAGAGCACCCAATTCTCTAGGATTTATCAAGAGTTATTAGAAACATAGTATACTATATGATAATTAGTTAAGGAGTCTTGAACTGAAATACAGAAAAAAAATTTCTATGAAAGTATAACCTTCAACAAAATATAACTTCTTTATCATTTAAAATAAATATAAAAGATTTTTTTTCTATGTGACTAAAAACATCAGAAATATGATAAAATAATCCTTGGTGTTTTCATTTCTTCATCTTTATTTGTCTGATTCTTTTATTATTGGCTATTTACATTGTGATACTGCAATGAACTGTGACTAAAGTTTACATCAACCAATATCTACCCACCTTCTACTAAATAATATATATATATATATA
>NC_068983.1:93083007-93084708 GCF_001194135.2 Octopus bimaculoides
GAGAGAGAGAGAGAGAGAGAGAGAGAGAGAGAGAGAGAGAGAGTCTACAGTTGAAATTTCATTATCTTTTAATTATTCAGCATAAATTATTAAAGTGGCAATGAAATTGTTTAAAATGTGGAAGCAACACAGAATGAAAAGTCTAATTTGAAATGGTTTGGAGTTTATACATAGTTATTAAAGAAATATATTTCATACAATATTGCAGGCTAATTTTATCATATAAACATTATACAGCAAATTGTACTTTAAAGATGGGCAAACTACATTTTTCTGAAACTTTTATAAAGATGATGGAGACTATATAGGCATTATAACTGAAATTAACAGAAAGAAAAGAGATTAAATTCAAACACACATTTAATTTGATTTCATACAGTACTTCCAACTAATCTGTTTCTATATTATTTCCTAAGACTTTTGAAGGGATAATTAAATTGTACAAAAGGTGATCATCTGGGTTATGTACAATCAAATTACTTCCTGTTGAAATGGTTTAAAAGTAATCACTCAAACATTTCACAACTGGTGACCACAACAGACAATAATCAAATTCATGGGTGAAGAAAGCACATCAGCTGAATTGCAATAGATCTTCTAAAGAGTTATTACAAAGTCTCATAAAATATATATATATATCATACAAATACAAAAACAATATAATTGAAGCTGAATGTTATGTGTGATTTGGTATTTCCTGAAGTTATTTCACTATTTCATGAATTATTAAAATGGAGTTTTCATTCAGATAGAATTCTGGCATAATTCTTCTATGTCTTAAGACAGTGTCCTGGTGTCACTTCTCTTCATCATCTGATTTAATAAATTTATAGAAACAATATTATCAGGTAAACTATATTCACATTGAAAATTCCAAAGAGTATCTACAAGAGGACACCAATGAACTTGACAACTAGAGTCATAGAGTAAGAGGCTTGTGAATGCTCTTACTCTGACAATCAAAGTGGTGGTGAGAGAAGTGAGAGCTATGCCAGCCAAGGTCTTTCAAAATATAATTGTTGTAGCTGAAGCTACTTTTCTATTTGTTGTTTCTGTTGAGAATAAGATTGCTGTTACAGATCATAATTTTGTGATATTTCAAACACAGTTAAAATGCTATGGGAGATCATTAAATTTGAATATTTCATTTTGGCTCAGAAACATCAAGAAATAATTAATGACATAAAATACCTGCCAGGGAAGATCTGTAATGATCTTGAAAAAAAAAAAAACTCTTTTTCTTTTTCACATACACAAATATACAGAGCTTTTTTTAAAATTACTGAAGAAAGCATTTCAACATACAGAAATATTAAAAAAATTGTTTCCAGCAGATTGATACACATTATTATACAAGATTCCACTTTACAATACTGAAAATGTTATATCTTAGAAAACACTAGAAAATAAAACCAAACCAAAGTAGTTACTTAATGACATATTTTCGGGAAAGAAAAAATTTTAAGTGATATATTATATTACTAATTAGGAAATTTGTCATTTTCCTTGGCTGACTATTCTTCATAAAATAAACTGTTGTAAGTGAAATTAACGTCATAATTATCTCTATAAGGCACCAACTCCAACATTTTACATAAGCCAATAGCAGAACACAGATAATCCTAGTCTTTCTTTTCTGATTTGCCCTTTACACACATGCATATATATATATATATATATATATATATATATATATATATA
>NC_068983.1:93086974-93121642 GCF_001194135.2 Octopus bimaculoides
TGGCACATAAAAGACACCATTTCGAGCGTGGCCGTTTTCGTGCGGGTGACACGTAAAAGCACCCACTACACTCTCTGAGTGGTTGGCGTTAGGAAGGGCATCCAGCTGTAGAAACTCTGCCAAATTAGATTGGAGCCTGGTGTTGCCATCCGGTTTCACCAGTCCTCAGTCAAATCGTCCAACCCATGCTAGCATGGAAAGCGGACGTTAAACGATGATGATGATGATGATATATATATACACACACACAACTCTAACAGATATTACTTTTCTTTACTGCTTCCTCACCTTTAAATCCTAGATCCAATTTCAGGATAAATCATACAGGTATCAGAAATGCCAGCAATCCAACAAAGCAGTTTATGTACCATAAGGAAATGTAAGCCTTAGCTACTGCAAGGAATTTAGTGTGTCTAAACAATATACTCATTGTCATACTCACAAAAAATCACCTAGAGACAACAACCAATTATTTTTTGATTGATCAGAGGAGTGTTTTTTTTTTAATGAAAAAAAAAAAAAAAAGTCAGGAAAGAAGGAAAAAGAACTCATGACTATTACAGACTTTCCTAAGGTCGGTGTAGTTGATATTCAGCTTAAACATCAGTAAATTGATAGCTTTAATGGGTAGGAGGAGGGTTTCAGAAGGATGTAATTTGGGGTAAGAGGGATCGAGAAGTCTTTAGTGCAGGGCTTGGTTGAGTGAGTCAGGTGATGATAAGAAAAGAGGAATGTAAATTGAGCAGGCTTGCATGGAAATAGCACAGTTTGCACAAAAAAGCAGTTGTGGTAGAAAAGAGGGCAGGGCAATACTATAGTGAGTGCAATACTCTAGTATGAGATGTTCTTTTGCCCTGTAAATGGTTAGCAACTGCTGAGAGGTGAAAATTGAATATACTTAGAAGTTTGGATTGTGTAATATGTGTAGTATGTATGTATGTGTGTGTGTGAGGGGACCTACTAGGAAAAATCATCACAGATTTTGAAACCAAGCATTTGTAAAGTTCATGGAGGCTTTATATGTAAAGTGTTTTCTCAATTTGTGTAGCGAATGTATCAAGTGCTGTTGAGGGGGATCCAGGTTATTACATACCAAGTGAAAGATCTTTTGAAGATCTTTGTTCAAGAAAATAATGCATGTCAGATACGTAATTGTCTAAGTTGTATGTGGATGATAGTTGAGTCTGCATGATTACCATGGTGCACTCAAGAGTAAGTGACAAGTTCTTATGCACAGGGCATGTAACTGAACTGTGTGGTACATAAAATTAGTAGAATACAAGCTGAAGAGTGACAAGTGTTTTGATGGAGCACAATGATATGAAACTTCCAATCCAAGATATTAAAGGTGGATGGAAACCACATAAAGACAGTTTTGCTCAGTCACTATACTAGATATAGTCAAAGACTTTGTTGATATCAAGAGCAAGAAATAACTTCACAGAGAAAAAATAGAGCAAACGTGTGTTTGACACAGGATAGCAGGTTTCTGATAGGTCTAGCTTAATGGAAAATGAACTGTTCTAGTAAGTGTAAAAATAGGACTAATTAGCTTTGTTAAAATATCAGAAGGCTTAAGGTACATAAGTGACATTATGATAAATGTATTCATTGAGAAATTGTCAGGTAATGTAACCGAAGCAGATATAATGGTGGAGTAAAAGGTGGATTTAGAGGCAAGAAGGAGGTGAAGAGGGTTTAAAGAACCAACAGGTCTCTTAAAGATATGACTAGGTAAGGAGACTAACAAGTGAAGAATAAAAAATGATTCAACTAGTACAGCAGCACAGTTATTGTAGGAAGTATGCTGAAACTGAGAACTGAGGTGTGATAAATGCCCTTAATGCAGTATGAGAGATAGTTGAACAGATGTTGGCAGTTGGGGAATTTCAGAAAGTAGCAGAGATAAAAGATGAAGTTAGAGAAATTGGGAAAGAAAACTGTTAAAGTAGCTTGAAGTTTTTGTTGCTAATATCCAAGTGAGAAGGTGGGGTTACAAGGGGGTACCCAAAAGTAACAGGAAATGTTTTCTGTGAGACAGGTGCATTGTAGTTCAGGCATCCATTACTAGAAGCCACTTGATACAACCAGCAGCTTCATGTGAAGTCACACTGTCATGTGGTGCATCGTTGTTTTGCAGTGCTACTCCACTATTCATTGATTTTTGTGATGGCTGAAATGAAAGAACAGTGTGCTTCTGTGAAATTCTGTTTTCTGCTGGGGAAAACGGTGGCAAAAACAGTTATGCTTCAAACAGCTTACAAAGATGCTGTCAAGAGCAAAACACAAGTTTATGGGCAGTTTTCATGCTTTATGAATGGTCACTTGCCACTTGAAGACCAACATTGTTCAGGGCCACTGTCAACTTCCCAAATGAATTAAAACATCATGAAAATTCATGAACCAATCTTGGAGGACCGTTGCCAAGCAATTGATGAACTTGTTGATATAACTGATGTGTCCTGGAGCTCCTGCCAATGAACTCTGAGTGAGGAATTGCAAATGAAAAGAGTTGCAGCAAAATTTGTGCCTTGCTTACTCACAAAAGATCAAAAGCAGTCATTTCTGAATGCGTGTTGTGAACTGAAAGAACAGTTGGAAGTTGGTCTGGACCATTATTCAAAGGTCATAACTGGTGACAAAAAGTGGTGTTATGGCTATGACCCAGAAATGATGCAGCAATCAAGTCAATGTTAGCATTCAATGTCACCACACCCCCAAAAAGCACATCAAGTGAAGTCCAATGTCAAGATGATGCTGATTTGTTTTATTGATGTGAAAGGATAGTCTACAGATAATTTGTTACACCTGGTCAAATTGTTAACCAGATATTTTACTTGGCAGTTCTGAAGCATTTATGAGATGCAGTGAGATAAAAACCCTAACCTGTGGTAAAGTGTAGAGTGGTGATTTCATCATGAAGAGTTCCAGCACTGCTTGGAATAGTGGAAAATGCATCTGGACCAATGGATTGTTTCAAATGGAGAATACTTTGGAGGTGATAAAAGTGTAAACATTCAAAGCTAAGTGAATCCTCTTTCTCCACAAAAGAAACCGAAATTTTGGTTTCTTTTGTGGAGAAAGAGGATTCCATGTAAGCAGAGATAAAATCTTTTGCAAAGAAACTGGATCACAGTGTCTATTCCAAACTGCATTGATGGATTAATAATAACTACTGAAATATTTGTGTATGTTGCTATAGAAAATTAATATAGATGGCCGTTGAGACAAAATCTTTTTACATTCTCTTACATGAGAAAGGACTTTTTTTCAACTGGTTTTTGATTTTCTATCCTCAGATACTTATTAAACTTTCATCTCGAATAATATCTAAAAGCTCTATTTGATAATGAATTTTCTGCCATTCCTAAATATAGATGTTTTCGATTTCGTTTGGATTCTTTGCCATCAAATTTAAATTCTTTGCCTTCAAATTTGAATTCTTTGCAATCAAATTTGATGGCAAAGAATCCAAGCTAGATCGAAAACATCCATACATTTGTAGCTCCCTCGTGTATCCTGAATCACTGAGAAATCTGACACCTAATGTTTTCATTAGAGTTTAACTTTTTTGTACTTCATTGAAAAAGGCAAATTATAATTTAAAGATTATTTAAGTAATGCTGGCATAAGAATCAACTTGTATATATTGGATCTGTAATCTAGATCGTACAAATGAGAAAGAAAAGTAATGTTAATATCTATAAGGGATGTATTCACAAAAAAAAAAAAAAAAAAAAAAGCTGAAACTTCATCTCTAATGTTACAATATTTCAGAAGTAAATAATATCTCTTAATTTTGCATTAAAAAAAAACAATTTCTCTTATTCTAAATTAGATTTTCTTAACAGAAAGACAATAATCGTATAACCGCCATCCTTACATCAATGAGGCTTTCATGAAATTGAACCAATAAATACTAACTTATTCTTTAGTTGTGGTTGCTTTTCTTTAAATCTGCTATAACAAAATCCTAGTTAACAAATATAAAAATCAATGTTGATGAGGAATGATAAATTTTAAATTGGATGAAATTTAAAACATTATTCTATCAAACTAAGATTAAAACTCCAATCATCTATTAATTTTTACTTCACTATTATTTTTATCCCTTTTTTTCTCTTTTCAGTAGCTTAAAAAACAAAAAAGCTAGATTAAATCTCAAAAATAAATTTGAATTCCAAAATGAAGGATACTTCTTTAACCAACTTACATTAGATGCAATGTTATGTTTGCATTTTGAAAATCAAACATCATACTTTCCAGTTCAATATCCAGAAATCTTTCACTTTAACTTTCCACTTCAATATTCCCTATGTAAATAAACTAATATTCAAAGTAAATAAGCTCAAATATTTTGCAATTTCTGGAAAGCAAATTAATCTAATATAATTTTTTATAGTATGTTTTGTGAACCTTTTTGGTCTCTCAAAGATTTATGCTCACTAAAGTGATGTTAGTTGGAATATGAATTAGAAATAGCTTTAAGTGACTGAAAATGCATGTTTTCTGTATGGGGTTTCAAATTTTGTGCAAGTTAACTTTTTTTTTTTAAATGGAAACTTTTGATATAAAGTTTGGAATTCCACAGTCATATCAATTTCAAATTTTGGCATAAGGCCAGAAATTCTGGGAGAGGGGTAAGTCAATTACATCAATTCCAGTGCTCAACAGGTACTTATTTTATTGAACCAAAAGGATGAAAATTAAAATCGATCCTGGTAGAATTTGAGCTCAGAATGGATAAAATGCCACTTAGCATTTTGCCCAAGATGCTAATGATTCTGCCAGCTCGTCAACTTATATTTCAATGTCAAATTAAAATGCTTTTAATAAACATGTTGAAGAGATTGCAGAAACTTTATAATAAACATTACTAATTAAGAAGTAATGTAAGTTTGATACGGAACTGTTTAACTAGAAAATATAAAAGAAAGAACTTAATATGAAAATTCAAAGCTCTAACCTTTGAAAATGAAGAGTAGTGATGTTCTAGATCAGTGGTTCTTAACCATTTTTTTTGTAGTACCCATCTAAGTGGCTAGTGAGGTATTATGACTAAACTAAATTAACATGGATGATAATTTATGAATTTTACTCAAAAAATGGATTGTATAAGCTTTTAACAGTGAGATGATAAAAAATCAATAAAGACAATAGTTGTAAATTTACTATATATATTGTAAATGAAATGGCTTCCCTGTGCCTGATGAGATCTAGCTAATTTTTTTTATATCAGATTCAATGTTAGTCAAAAGAAGCCATAAGACTTCTCTTTGACTTATTGGAAATTTATTTTGTTGCTGAGTCAGCAATTGCAACATTGTACTGAACCCTTTCTCTACAAAATATGAAGAAGGAAAAGCAATGAACAGTAATTTCATTTCTTGCTAAAGTTAAGAATACTTGCTTTGTATTCTGGGCCAGAATGATTCATAATCAAGCTGTTGAAAATATATTTGAACTTCAAAATCATTTAAATCGATAATTTCTTCATGTAAACCTGGTTGAGCAGAAGAAGCATCAGAGAGAAATGAATTTATGACCTAATCAGGTACTTCAAGATCAGGAAAATTTTTGAACCTTATCATTAAGTCTTCTTTTAATGTCTGCAGATGAAAACAATAGCAGTCTATATCCATAGCTAGTATTAAATTGCTATCATTGTTTCTATCATGTACAGGCTTGGAAACTAAAAAATCTTTTCTCAATAGTCTCTGTTAGTTGAATGACAATTTGCTGATAAATACATTTATGATTCCCTTTGCTTTAATTTAATTCATATTATTTCCTTGAAACTTAATGTTAACCTCATTTAATTTAGTGAAAATATCAGAAATATATGTAATGTCAACTTTTTCATTGCTTAGTTTATTATATATGTCTTCATCATATGGATTAAGAAATTCTAAAAGAGTATCATAGAGATTATGAAAATGCTTCAATTTTCATTCAAGGGCCATCACACCTCAGTATGAAGCAACAGACACTTTCACTTTCCTTCTTTTTCATGGCAAAACTTCCAAAAGACAGTTATTCAGCGAATAAGTTTTGATTTTATTTACTGTTTTAATTACATCATTCAACATGTTATGTAGTCTATCACTAAGAGGTTTCACAGCCAAGTGTTCCCAATGAGTAACACAGTGAACTGCAAATGTATGTGGAACAGTTTCCTTTACATGTGCTTTAAATTCACAATAACGGCCCATAGTGCAATGGCTTGTGAAAGTTTTTAATCAACTGTTGATTTTCCATTTTTTCCATAATTTGATGTTTTTTCTTTTTTCCAAGTACATATGTGAATTTATGCTTTGGGATTAATTGTGAACTTAAATGGATGAAACAACAATAAAAGCCTTTAGGAAAACAAACTATCAATGAATTTACATGCAAGAAAGCTACTGACTGGCATCACTGTACAAATTAGGGAACACTGAATAACATAGTCACAAAACAGACTGTAGAAAGGCCTAGCTGAAAGAAGAGAGATGGGGAGTTTGTATCATAAAAACAGGGATGGCCTCAGGTAAGTTGATATCAAAAGAGTTAATAGGTAAGCATTTATTTGATTTGAACCTGAAATATTATTTCATGTGAAATTTCTTAGCTGGTTTATTCAACAAATGTGCTCTTCACAAGAGTCTTCTGACAAAATTAACTTTGACATAAACTGTCTAGTATATTTTTTGTTGAGCTTACCATTTTAATAAAGCAAACATATAGCAGATAACTCATGTTATTCCATTTAAATCATAAATTACTCAACAGCTGTATTTTTTGTCAATGAAAATTCAGCTGTCAATGTTATCTACTACTTGTTACACTACTTACACTAATCTACTCATATATCTCTTTCCCAGTTTACTACTCCAGTCAAGCATGAAAGCTAAATACCTCATTCTTCTACTCTCATTGTATTTCTCCATCTGTCACTCACTCACTCACTCACTCTTTATTCACTGTTTCACAGTCTCCTACTTCCACACCATCTTCTTAGCATAACAGGGAAATAATACATGAAAGTAATTATTATATATGGATAAATCTGTGCTTTTTAAAGCATCAGGAAGAGAACTGCCTCAGAAAGTTTAGCCCAACTTGCACAGCATGTAAAAGTGGACATAAAATGATGATAGTGATCAACTAAGATCCTAATCTTATGTGTTCAGTTGCATGGATTTTGAAACTTTAGTACAAGGTTGCGGGGAAGGGGGGGAGCAAAAGTACACTACTTTCATGACTTCTCTGTAATCACATAATTTTTATAAATACTATAAATGTTTTTGATGAAAGAAAACAATCCCAAACTTTCTTATGGAAATGTCACACAATCACTAAAGAACTTCATGGAACCAAACATTTAAATTACAATGACCTCAAGTCAAAATTACCATTCATAATCAACATTTGTATTGTCATGTCCATCTTGCTAACCTTCATAAATTTAATGACACATATTCGTGATGCTCAAAGAAAAATATTTAAATTCTATCCCTGAATTTACTGATAATCCTCTCCACCATACCTGCCTAAAAATTTAGATATGTGAATGAGGATTAATGGAAACTTTAGCTATGTGGAAAGTGAAAGATCTAACAGAGTTGCTATTTGGAATACAGAATATAGTTCTACAATAAAAATGGCAAACCACTCAGTAGATGACATTACAATGTGCTCCCAACCATTAAGGCCTTGCCAAATTTCATATGCACAAAGCTGTAAATGTGTGAACCGAGTTGTGCATACATGGCCAGCCATGTGTATTATTAGTTGCTATAAATTATTTTATTGCAGGAATTAAATACAGCCACCAGATAAATCAAAATCATATAAATCTGAGAAAAAAATGCAATAACTTTTTTATATGTTGTTATATCTACAACTTCTCTCACAAAAGTTAACAGTAAAAAAAGGAATTTGTTTCTTTAATATACATACGTTAATTCAATGTACTTCAAAAAGTCAGTACTTTAAATATTTTTATATTTTATAATCCAGAAAAAGAAATAATAGAAAAAAAACTATATAATACATAAAACTTGCTAATCAGCTGTTTCTTGGAGGCAAAAATGGTTCCTTTTCCTTTTTTTATGCATACAATAGCTGTTAACTATATGGCTGTGCACTTAAACTGTTTGTCCAATTCAATAGTTAATATCTTATTAGTGCTGTACTCCGAAGCAAGGCACTTAACTTTACTAGCCTTACTGAATGAAGATAAGATAAAAAGGGCTACACTACTACATCACAGTTAAGTCATCAGTGGTAGATAAAAACAATTGCTCCAACATATAATCACCCCCATCAATATTAGATTGGAAAAAAGTTCGTAAAATCAATAATGAAACAATCCTTCTGCAGAATAGGAGAGAATGAGTAGACTTTAGGTCTAAAACAAAAAGACATTAAAGCACAAATAAGTTGCATACAGGCTGTGAATACCATAAGGCATTTAATGACTGGAATATGTCCAAGAATAGCTGTATAGTAAAATAGCTTACTTTGTTACCATGTGGTTTTGGGTTCCATCATACTGTAAGGAAACTTTGCAATGTCTTCTTGGGTTGACCAATGTCTTGTGAGTAAAATTGCTACACAAAAACAATATGGAAGCGTGTGTGTGTGTGTGTGCGCGTGCATGCACATCCTTACTTAAAAAACAGGAAGGGGCTGTTAGTAGGAAGAGTATCTGATTATAGAATACTGCTTTGGTAAGTCATGTCCAACCCAAGGCAACATGGAAAATGTGAACATAATGATGAGTTATATCTATAGAATTTTGCTGCCATGGTACATAGATCTTATGGCAAACTGGATAAAAAAAAAAAACTATTAAACTAAATTAATGATAAGGTAACAGTCACCACAACACTTCATAGAATGTATATGATATACTGCTATCAAATATTCAGAATTGTCTGATGGTCATATAAAACAACTTTTCTTTACTAGACATAAGGATGATATGTCTTTCAAGTAAAATGCTGTACAGTGGACTGACAAATTAAAGACATGCAGTAATCTAACTTTAGTTCTTTAACCCTTTCGTTACTATATTTCTGACCAAAATACACCCCTCATGAGTTTCAATTAAATTCTAAAATAATCATGAATTTAGACTAATGTTATATATGTGTGTGTGTGTGTTCTTGATATTCTTTCAGAGCAAGTCGTTTTACATCTATTACACTATTTTTCTTTTGTTTCTTGGCTCCGGTGAGGTGTCTCAGAACATTCACGATGTGAATGTTCCGAGCCCTCTCCCCACCCACCCCGTTCGCGAGCGCGCATTTTTTCTCCATATTTCTTCCCAGTGAGTTGTTTTACACCTATCAGACTAATATTTTTTATTTTTGTCACCGGGTCAAACGCTTTAGTTTGACCGCTCTGATTATAATCCTGATTAAATTCCAGACCACATCGTACCCTAGGCCATGCTGACTAACATTATTGTCTCTTTTCCCTGTATAAAAGCTAAATCCACAGCAGTACCCAGTATTTGCCTCACAAATTTTCCAAACTTTGATCCCCCATTTTGTGGGCTTTCCTGGCATATACTGTTGGAAGCGTACTCTTCTTTTATACCCCACCATGCCCTCATCAACGGATAAGTATCTCTCAGGCTTGTAAAATGTTTCATATGCATTTTGAATGCAGTCGATGAAGGGTCTTATTTTAAATAAGGGATCAAAACTTGGTTCTCCACGTACTGAGGGTACTGCTAGTGTCTCTCACATGTAAATATTGGTTCAGCTTCACGAATCGTACTCGCGACATAATACTGGAAACATTCATCGCCAAAAGGTTCCTGATTGCTCCAGTAATTTGTTATTCTGAGTAACTGTTTAATACCCATAATAATATTTATGGCAAAAAATGCCCGTATTTCATCATTTTCGGTTGCAGGAAACCACAAGCTATCTTTTTTTCTGGCTTGTATACATTCTGTGTAACGGTTTGTTTCCGCAGTAATCATTTCAAACAAGCATGCCGGAAAAAATAATAAAAAGAAGTCTAAAGGTTTCGCTTCCTAGACCCTGTCTCCTCAGAAAAATTGTTAATAAAAATATTTTTTAAATCTTTACTCCATTCTGGTGTAAAACCATCCTCGCTGTCGCTGCTTTCAGAATCGCTACTTTCGGTTTCAGATACAGAAATATCCGATTCATTATCGTTCACCACGTGCTTTTGTAGCTCATTCATTCTTTTCTTCGATATCTCCATATCTTCTGTTGAAAAGCCTTCAAATTCGGAATCACTGCTTGATAGCATGACACTCCTCTCCATCTTCAAAGTTGAAAAAATTAACGCCGCAAAAAATGTGGGAAAAAAATCTTCCAAAATTCACTGAGTTCAAATATCATGCCAAACAATGTCGGATACAATAACTCAACTGTTTGCAAAGTGAAATCAGGTGTTTTAACGAATGTACTAACGAGATTTGGGTTCAAATTTACATTTAAATAACAATGGGTACTCTTGGCCGGCTATGGCCGGGTTGGTCTTATGAATCAAAAAATTTTTGGGCCGGCTACGGCCAGGTTAGTAACAAAAGGGTTAAGGACTTTAGTTCTCATGGCAGTATGAGAAGACATTGTTTATAGCAACTGCTGTTTTGTTGGTTAGGTGTTCAAGATTGGAAAGTTAAAGAAAAACTAGGCTGCAGAGGAGAAACAAGCAAAGGAATATCAGAACATACCCTGATATCACTTTTATGGTATTTGGGGAATATTTTTTCCATGTTACAAATTAGTTTTATATAAAATTGCTACAATTTGCTTTACCTCAAACAAATAAAAATTAACTTCAAATTTACTATGTTTACATTTCAACAATTCAATAATTTCAAATGCTCAATAATTTTCATGCTGTTTGGCAGTGAAATAAGAAAATGTAAGATAATTACTTACCTCAACTTTGTTATCATTATTCATTTCATGATATAAGAGCATGCCCCCAACATTATGTGTTCTAAAATCAAAACTGGCTCGTACAAATCCACTCCCAACACCACTTGATTCTCCATTAATTTCTATGTGAGATGTGCCAGTTGAAAATGTGACAGGGATAACTGGTGCCAACTAAAGAACAGAGAAAAAAGATAAATAATGTAAATGTAGGTGCAACTTTTGAAATATGTAAATGCATTGTAGTATATGACATAGTGTGTGAATATTTAATATTACTGTTTTAGTCAGGTTTTGCATAAAAGAAGAAAACAACTCTGTTTTTAAGGAATCAACACAGCATCAATAATCAATGTGTGGTTTGAAGATGTTACCCTTGGATTCTAATAATGAATCAATTTAGTCAGGTCAGACAGTTGACATATTTCTCTTTAAGTGTCTTCTTCCTATTGTAGCATAAAAAAAAAAGATTCTTTATACTCTATAAGACAGCTACAGTTAAAGGAAAGCTATGAGAAGACTTCATAGAAAATATTTCCCACAAAGTAACAAAAGTGAATCCAAAAGAACTCAGTCTTTAGTGGTAACAATTAATAATAATATAACAACAAACTCAACTACTCAGCAAGATGGGAGAAACTTGTATACAATCATAGAAGTTGTTTAAATCTGAAAATCAATTAAAGAATTGCTTTTAAATTTCAATGATTCAACTCAAGGAGAAATGCTGTAAGAAATTCATTCACCTCCTTTATTATATTTAAACAAAAATTGGATGTTAACCAAAAGAAACCTTCTTCTTCCCAGCTAGAACTAAAAATAAATAACTTTAAATCTGATGTGTCCAGCATTCTACATCAGATCTAATATGATATAAATATTTAAATAAGGATGCTTCCTTCATATACCTTATAAAACTAAATCATAATTTCTGACATCTTATTTGAAATTTAATAAAAAAAAAAAATTTATCACCCATTTATAGATACACTTGACTAGAAAAAAGCACACTTGAAAGAAATAAACTCATAAAAAAAAAATCATCAATCAACATTGGCTCGATAATTGATTTTCAGTTCATACAATATTGCACAATGTTTTCCATTTTATACAATATTACACATTATTTTTAGTTTGTACATTATTACACTGTTTTTTTTCCCCAGTTTATACAATATATAACAATATTATTAATTTTCTTATTGGATTAGCAAGCTAAATGATTCAAAATATCTTACTTGCCTAACAAAATAGATACTTTTACCTAATATATTGTTTCTTTTGAACAAAATGAGTTCAGATAAGCATACCTTTAAAATTAGATATTGCTATAAGAATGTTTAGACAGAAATATTCAACAAAGAAAATGGCATTGTGTATCAGTTCATTTCAATAGTACTTTCTTGTAAACATTTTAGTATATATTAATTCTTGGAGACATCAGTTATCAACAAGATTAATTCTTTTAAAACCTTTCTTTTCAAATACACCAAAATGAAAGAAATATTACTTTCTATTGACAACAGTGAGAGTAGTTTAGTCATATCACATTAAAATATTTGTTCTCATCTGATCACTGATCTTAAATAACATTCAGCCTGGTTTGTACTTAGAGAGCAGTAAAAACTCAACTCCAATAAGAATCTAAAATTTTCAGGTGAGTAACTGTGTGCATAATGTATCAAATTAGTAGTTTTGGTGGTGGTGAGTTCATATTTCATTGTTTGCTCAATTTTTAATTAAATAAAGAGGAATTCATTCCTTCCTTTTTCTTTCTGTGACATGGTCCCTTTAGAATTTAATGAAACCTATGAATCTCATCCCAGAAAAATCTATATGCATACAACATTAAAGTTGATAGCATCAAAGTTGACAAACATATCTCAAATATGGAGGCCACATATGATACTTTATCCTCTATATTTATTATTTAATGAAGAACTAAATTTCAGAAGTTAGTATGAAAGTTATATTTCTCTAGTAAGCTCTTTGGATCCTCTGAAATCTATCCATGGGTTCCTCTGAGTTCTACTGGCTCCAAGTTAAGTCCAGCTGGTATTTACTCCACGTGTTTTGGAAACTTTGCTTGTAATAGACTAATACCCCATCCAAGAAGTAATCTGGAGTTTGTGTCTTTATTACTAACTTGAAGTTTATAAAAGAAAATGAACAGAAAGAGGTAGACTAATCTAATATCTAAAGATTAGTCAGCTAAAATTAATGTTTTCATATTTCAGAATACCACACAAAATATCCAGTTCTCCACTTGAGATAAGACGTTTTCTTTTCTGATGTTTAAATTTTCAAACTTCTTAATATTTCACCTCACACGCAAGATATTGAATGGTTACTTGCCAACTTACAATACATTCTGCCTATTCACAAAACAAGACTGGCCATTAATAGCATAGTATTTTCAGATCATCTTCCAAAATCTCTTGGGTTACACTAAAAAGCTATTATGTTCAGTTTTCAGTGACTGTTGTGTTCAATGACTGCAATTACAACTTTATTATTGTAGCCTTTTTCTCATTAATATGCATTATATTGACTTGTATTTTTTTAAAACAAGAATTATGTATAGTAGTTAATTGATAAAATTAATTATCAAAGATTTATCTAATCTCTCCTCTCAATAAATGATGTAGCAATCTATAATACAAAGGTCAATGTTATGAGTTCACTTTCAAAATTGAGTTCGGAACATGCAAGATAAGTTTGTTCTATCTTACAAATAATCAATCTCTAAAGATACAAATCTAAGCCTATTGATTTCCTTTTAGCCTATAGCAACAACAATAATAATGTTAATAATAAGAGCAATGCTAGAAAAGAGTGGACTATTATATTATTAAAACCACAATAAAGAGCAGTGATAGAATCCATAAAACACCAGATAAAATGACTTGTGGCATTAAATTCTGTTCTTTTACATTCAGAGTTCAAATTCTGCTGGTATTGATTTTGCTGTTCTTCATTTCATTGTCAATAAATAGGTACTAGTAAAAACTCTTCCTCAAGAGGCTACAACTGGGATGTATTTTACCTTACTGTATCAGGAGTATTTGTCTTCCATCACTTTTAGTAGGCCATCAGTAACTTTTGTAGTTAAAGTGCAAGAGTTGATTTAATTGCCTATGCCCTTGTCCTCACATTTGTGATTTGTACCAGTGTTAAAAATTATCAATATTATTAGGGCAGTGAGTGGCAGAATTCGTAAAGTGATAGAAAAAAAATAACTTGCAATATTTTGTTACGTCTTTTTATGTTGTGAGCTCAACCTCCACCAGAGTTCACTTGTGGGTTGATAAAATAAGAATCTATCAAATACTGGGTTGATTAAGTTGACTACATTTCTTTCCCAAAATGTGTGGCCTTGTGTCAATGTTGAAAGAAATTGTGTAGCAGCCAATCTTCTGATCAAACCATGGAAACCATGTTTTGATTGGTTTCTCAATTGATGACATTACCTGTCTGTCACATCTCATGACAGAAGTATTATCATTTTTTCTTCTTCAACCATGACAAAAGGCGAGATTTAAAGTCAGATTGTAAAGAACCAAAACAGATACTGCAATACATCGTCTTTGATGCTGTAACAACCCTGCCAATCCACCATCCTGGTCTGGTACTTTATTTGCTGATCCCGAAAAAACAAAAAGCAAAGTTGACCTTGGCAGGATTTGAATGCTGAGTGTCAGAACAAATACTGTAAAGAATTCTATCTGATGTTCTAACAACTCTGCCAACTTGCTGCTTATGAAAATCAATATTCTTTGTAATAATATCCATTAATTATTCTGAGAACCTTTATTTAACACCAATTAGACATTGTGAGCAGGTAAAAAGAATATCAAGCTACAATTTAAAAAAGACACAGTAGCAAGTGAGAAGTGTTGACCACCTCACCTTGTACCTAACACTAGAACAGTTCTCCAATACTTGCCTTCCACAAAAGTTGAAGGGGTCACTTTGTACTTTCATCAGTATTCACCTTGTATGCATATGTCAGCTTTTCAACTGAGCCTGCATCCTCAATAACGTGTGTGTGTGGGGGGGGGGGGTTGTCACATTAGATTGAATGTGGGACTGGCCTAGCAGAATCTGTAGGGGCATAGAATTTTGGTTTAAGTGGGGCCCATGTTGATGGCAGTCTGTAACTAGCTGCTATTTTCAGGTGAATCCAATCAGTTCACTTGTACCAACACAGATTTTTTAGCGTAAGCACAAAACCTCAAATTTGATTGGGTATAGTTGGTTATATTGATTTCAGTAATCTGGTCAGGTTATCAACAAGTGAAGAAAAAAAATTAAAATATCTATTTAAATTCATTTTAATGGAATAAAAATCTATTGCAGAAAATAAGGCAAACACATAGTGTTTACTATATAGAAATATAACAAATAACTAGACACTTAAATCATAACACTTTACCTTTAATTTACTAGTTTGAACCCTATCAATGTAAAATTTGCCTGATTTTTTAGGAGGTGGGATAGTAGTAATAGTCATGATCATTACTAGTTCCTCTTTGACTGACTGGATTTACATCAGATATCACTGAGTAGAATATATCTGCAAGTCGATATCTGATAGAAAGAAAAGGGCAGGCTTGGCAGGGTCATGGTTAGTATCCCAAATACTTGAAACAGAATGAACTTTACTAAATGCAGAAAAAAGACCACACAAAGAATTGAATAGAGGTTCTTTGAAAGGGAGATCTGTTTTGGTACCTGAAGCACAAAAAGGAAGAAACAAAACAAAACAAAACAAACTTAGCAACAATATTTCATACATCTAAGATATATATATATTTATGGGGATAATATTCCTAAACTCACAGCAAACCAATTCCATGGCATTTACAATTGATAAACATCATTTTATAGGAAGGGTTAGATCGAAAGATTTTATTTCCTTTCAACTATATTCTAGAAACATGTTATACTTAAGACTTTTCATCTTTCAACTAATCAATTAGAAGAAAAGAGTGAAAAGAAAGAGAACGTGTAGGTGTTGTAGAACAAGCTAATCTGATAAAACAAGATGTCGGCCAGCTAACTCAAATAAACAATACCTTGTGATAAACTACCTACTTTTATTAGAGTTTTATTTAAAGCAATAGTGTGTGTGTGTGTGTGCGTGCGTGCGCGCGCACACACACTTTCTCAGATTTATTCAAATGAAGGAAGTGATAAATGTTGCTTTGCTTTAGTTGAAAAGCACTAAGTAGAAATCTAAAAATATATAAATACCATAAATACTTGAGGTTTAAACATCAATGAGAAAAGAAATTTACCAAAGCAGAAATTCTTTTGTGTTTTGCATTCCTTAAGTATGTCTTTTACTGAGTATTGCAGAAGTAATAAGCAGGGGGGATCCAGAACATTTTGGGAAATTTCCAAAATTTCAATCTATTAAAAATATTTGGAATATTCAATTATGAAAATGCTTTTTGTAAATTACAGATGTAGTTCATGACTACATTATTCCTTGTAAAATGTAGAGCTTAACCAAGCATTTCCATTTTTCCTTTGCAATGACTAAAATCAACTCTCATAGATAAGGATAGAACAAGCAACATAGATCAGGCACCAAATAGACAGCTAACCCCTATAATGAAATAACATCTTCAACTGTCATAACATTAAGGGTAGAAAGTTAACCAAAAACTGAACTAAAATCAATACCAAAGTAGCAGTCTTCACTGTAAAATTATTCTACTGTGAAAATCTTTACATTTCCAAATGAAAGGTTTTCTTTCCAAGTTCAGAAAATACTTCAGCTCTCTCTACAAGACACACATGTGCTCTACATTACAGCACTGACAATATAACTGGAACAGTGTTATTTCTCAACAAATAATCATTCTGGACCACAGACACAATCTGACTTATCAGTAAGCCTTATTTACCAATATACTACAATCGCTACTGAATTGACATTCAGTATCCTCTTGTTCCTTCTACTCATATACTATGACAGTTTATGTTTCTCCAAATGATCATATTGCCTACCCCTTCCATCCAAACTTAATCAATGCACCCATCCTTTCTCCTTTCCTCCTTTCTGGTATGTTTCTCCTGCTGAATTCCATACTGACCTTTTATCCAATCCTTCTGTCACAGATTTATAATGCTCATGATCTCCCCTACTTCATATATTCCCTTCATATATACACTTCATAATAATATAACAAATATTATTGTATAGAAGATCAAGATAAATATAAGTTACACCAACCTCACCTTTGACGCTAATGATATAAGTGAATCAGTTTCAAATGAAATCAAAACCAGCTTGTAAATTCAGACCACTGAGATTACAACCTAATACAACATCATCAATCTGACAACCAATGCATGATATTAAAAGCTATATGCAAACTACTTTGCTACATCATGTTAGCAATGCAGTGATAGCAAAATATACCTTTAAGTATCATCATCATTATCATAATATCTTCCCCAGTTGGATATATTTGTTCAATAGTAAACCTTTAATAAAATCTCATCTCATTCATCAAAACTAACATCTAACATTCCACAAAAACTAATCTATTTGCAATTTTTTCTTCTAGATTATCATCTATCTTAGATAATAACTTGATCTTAAGTTTTCTCCTTTTTCATACTGGAATATAAAATATGATTTTATCCTGTTCGAAGTTTAAACATCCAATTGAAAAGCAAAGAGAGAACTATTATTAAATCTCAAACTGCAGAATCTTATGTCTCTCCAACAACTCAATACTGATTACCTTGAATATGGGAAAGAACTAGTGTCTGATCAGGAAAAAAAACTTTGCTGAATGATTTCAGCTACATATACTGCTAATGCAACTTCACTCACGGTAACAAAATAAACTTACCTGACAAGAATAAGCAGGTGTACCATGAATACTATATCTTGGCAGCTGTTGTTTAGCATCACGAATAAGTCTCAGATTGTTGAAAACTACATTTTCAATACAACCATAAAAATTGTGGCGAACAGTAATGCCAGGCTTAGTAAAGGTTGGCAAACCACCAACAAAAAGCTGAGAAAATAGA
This sequence comes from Octopus bimaculoides, assembly GCF_001194135.2. Classification (NCBI taxonomy): domain Eukaryota; kingdom Metazoa; phylum Mollusca; class Cephalopoda; order Octopoda; family Octopodidae; genus Octopus; species Octopus bimaculoides. Next base: position 93,104,938 of record NC_068983.1, read on the forward strand.
GCAGAAATTATTTACATAAAACAGAAATTATTTACATAATAAAATAGAAATTATTTACATAATAAACAAAGCAAAAATACACATACACATACATCAGCAGAAGTGAAATTGGTATTGAATGCTTTAACTGTTCAGAAAGTTGACAATATTGATAATAGTTTGATAAATGTTTGAGAAAATACTTTGTCATTTCAACTTATAAAACATACCAAAATATTTACTTTCATTTATTGAAATAGGTTTCTATAAATTTCAGTTATAAACAAGCTGTCAATTTTTCCAATCTAATATTTTATTGATGAGAAAAAGTATTACATAAATCAGGCTGGGAAGATGAATAGTGGCAAAATGTATTTCTTTAAAGTTTTTTATAATTTATATGGGTGGAGGAGAGAGAAAGGGAGAGGAGAAGATGTCAGCAAGGTAGGAGTTAACAACAAGTTCAGATAGGTATCCATCAGGGCCCTATTCTCTTCTCTCCCACATTATAGTTCTCTAGGCCATAACAGAGGAGTCTGTGGGCATTACTCTATGTCAATGAACTAGTCCTTATAACTGAATCTATTGAAGAATTACAAAAGAAATTACAAGTGTAGAAGTGGAATTCAGAATTGTTTTAGTTGGCAGAAGGCAAGTCTCTGCCACCATCTGGGAAGCGGCCACATTTACTACAATGAAAAGGAACATGTAGAGATCCCATATAGTGTACCAAATGTGAGTTATAGTTGCACAAGAGATGCAGCTAGATCAAAAGTAGGCTGGCAGAGAAGGACTTTGTATAGAGCATATGCATAAGCTAGTAATAGGAACACCCATGAAGTTCTTTTAAATGTTTGAAGGGCTCCTCAGAAGTAGTTGATAGCTTCTCATAGCTTGGGGAACTAATTAGCAGTGGAGGTAGGTATTCTAAATGAAGAGTTGTGTGTATAAACACATATGATGATGATATATGTGAGAGAGTGCATATGTGTTTTTGTCATCTTGACATGAGATCACATGATATTTGTAAACAAATACCAGTCATATGAGCAGTGACATTCATTTCCAGTTTTCTGTGAAACATATCCAGCCATGGAAAAACATTCCCCTTGTTAAATGACAGGAAGGGCATTCCAACTTAGCCATACAAAATCTGCTTCAATGAATTCCATCAGACCTGTGCAAGCAGGGGAAAATGGACAATAAAAAGATGTTGATCATCATTTGACTTCTGTTGTCTACGCTGGCATGGTTTGGGTGGTTTGACTAGAGTTGTCAAGCTGGGGAGCTGCACCAGCCTCCAGTCTGATTTGGCATGGTTTCTATGGCTGGATACCCTTCCTAATGCCAACCACTTTACAGAGTGTGCTGGGTGCTTTTATGTGGCGCTACATGGGTGTGTTTTACATGGGTACGTTTACATGGTGCTGCACAGACTCTGCATGGGTGATTTTACATGGCACTGCCACAAGTGCTTTACACCACCAGCAGGATTGTAAAGCACTCATGAAGGCTATTGGTACAGAGAACTATAATGTGGGAGAGAAGAGAATAGGGCCCTGATGGATATACATTTTGCCACTATTCATCTTCCCAGCCTGATTTATGTAATACTTTTTCTCACAACCAAGCCAATCAATAAAAGGAAAACAAAACCCACAGGAAGAACGGGAATGAAATTAGAAATATTTGAAACATTGAGCTACATGATCAAATCTTTTTATGATAATACATATATATTAGTTGCAAATAAAGATATAGAATTCTTAGGGATTTAAAATGTTTACAAAATTATTTTCTTTTTGTAACTCCACCAACACTAGATTTGGTAGAGAATTAAACAGCTCATAAATACTAATTAAGCTGATACTGAACTCACTAAGGCACAAGTGTAGCTGTGTGGTAAGAATCTTTTTTCTCAAACACATGGCTCTGAGTTAGTTCCACTGCATGGCACCTTAGGTAAGTGTCTTCTGCTATAACCTCAGGCTAACCAAAGCCTTGTGAATGAGCTTGGAAGCTGGAAACTGGAAGAAGCACGTTATATATATGTGTGTGTGTGTATGCGTGTATATGTGTGCATCTTTGTGTCTGTGTTTGTGTTTGTCCCCCTCTACCGAATGACAACTAGTGTTGGTGTGTTTACATCCCTGTAACTTAGCAGATCAGCAAAAGAGGCCGATGGAATAAGTACCAGGCTTAACAAAAATAAGTACTGGGGCTGATTCATTCAACTAAAACAATTCTTTAAGTCAGTGCCCCAGAATGGCCACAGTCTAATGATTGAAACAAGCAAAAAATAAAAGATAACCTTGTAGCAATTGAGTGTCATTCTTCTAGTATAACTACCACCTTTGTTTTGATCAAACTGATGTATGATGACAGTTATTTTAGCTGTGACCATCATCCCATTTTTTAAAAAATAGTTTATCTCCAACACAATTATTCAATGTACATATTTGTTTTTAAGACGGTAGAGCATGATATAAGGGAGAAATGAGTAATATTAATAACTGGTCAAAGGATCTTGTTTAAACTCCTTTATTACTGATGAAAGGTACCCTACTAATGGTAGATATATACAGGAAAGAAGATTCGGAAAAATCATGTTGTCTTGGTTCAAGAATGGAAAAGGCTTCTCTTATGAAAGGTTCCACTTCATAAATTACCTTCAGTTTTTGTTACAGTCCGCCACAATTTATTACGTTACCAGTTCAATCCATTCTGCTAATTCTAGTGGCCATCTTTTGTAAAGTCATGAAGAATATGATAATGATACAAAGTAATATAAGAATACTATCACCATCAAACATCCGTTTTCCATGTTGACATGGAATGGATGGTTTGAGAGGAGCTGGTCAGTTGGTGACCTGCCCAGGCTACAAATCTGTGTTTGGCATGGTTTCTATGTTTGGATGCTCTTCCTAATGCCAACCATTGTACAGAGTACACTGGGTACTTTTACATGATACTAGGACGGGTACTTTATATGTGACACTAGCACAGGTGCTTTATATGTGGCACTGGCATGGGTGCTTTATATGTGGAACCAGCACTATGTTAAACAAGAGGGTGCTGACAACCAATCCTTGGTGAACTTCTACTTGTACACTAAAGTCATTGCTATACTCATTGCTGAACTTCACCATACTGACAGTATCCCTGGACATGGCTTGTACAGTTCTCACCAACAACTCATATATCTCTACCTTTGGAGGAAGTGGGGGACTCTATCAAAAGCTTTCTCCAAGCCAACAAAAGCCAAGTAAAAAGGTTTAGTCTTGGTTATATGTTTCTCCTGCAGTTGCCTTATCAGGAAGATAGCATAAGTAGTGCATCTCCCTAGCACAAAACCAAACTTCATCTCTACTAGGCTAACTCTCTTCCTAATTAGACAAAAAATTAACACCCTCTCTGTAACTTTCATGACCTATATAATATAGGTCATGATTATAATGGTGCCTGTATATGCTTTGATGGCTACAATGCCTACTACAATATAAATGTTTGTCTCATGATCTGGGATTAAATCACTTGTCAAGAAAAGTGCAATTCAGAAATATACAACTTGTCATATTTCTGAATTTAAGTTACCACTGATGAAACAGAAACAATGTCAATATATTACAGAATAAAGAAAGGCTTAAAACACTTCCTTACCTTACTGTCAATGTCCAACCGAAAGAAATCACCATTGGCTTCTTCAATAGTCTCCAAACGGTCAACAATTAATGTGATTTTCTTCTTTTCACGTTCTAAGATTACATCATGCCACTGATGATCATCTAACATGCTTCCTCCCACTAGTGTAGTGGCTCCACGGCTCATTTGTGTTGAACCTGTCATCATTAAAATAAAATTATATATTCACCTTCTTTCAAATCAGTTTCCTCCATTTCAATATAACTTTTTGCTATTATATTTCACAATAGAAAATTTAAAGACTTAAGTAGATGAAAACTAAAATATAGAAATTGATTTAACAATTTATAAAGCAATCTAATTTTTCAAAAGGAGTTATGTTAGAATTAGAAAAAAACTAATAATAAAGAGGTTTTTTTTACATATTTATGAATGGCATGTGAAAGCCATTAAAAGAATACATGAGGGTGTTGTGAGAAAGATTAAGAATAGCAGTGGGTTCTGTGAAAAATCTGCTATGAAGACTGGCATTCACAAGACCTCTATCTTCAACACCACACTATTTCATTATAGTCTTTTTGTCCCTAAAAAATTAACACTAAAGTTTAAAATTGGAAATTAATTTTATGTCTTGATGACTTGGTTTTCATTGAAGAGTCTGTTGAAGAGATGCAGAAACATTTTCTAAACTAGGAAAAATAGACCTGAGTTCAAAGACTTGAAAGTCAACATGACAAAAACCAAAGTTCAATATAATAATATGGTGCACAAGGAAGAGCTGGAAGAAGTTCAAAAGAAGCTATTCTGGTGGCAATGAAATGGTTTTCTCTTTGTGCAAAAGACAATAGACTGTAAGAAGTGTAAAAAGTGTAGGACAGATGCATTGAATGTGCAAGACCAGTAGAAGGCTGGAAAGAAATGAGTTAAGTCTGATCTTTCAATGTGTAGTATTAACTTGCATGAAAAAAGGAGTACAAGTATGTTGGAAAAATATCAAGGTATTAAAGATATCAGTTGAAGTTAGTGGGAAAGATGAATGTATTTGTATGGAGACAAACAGTGAGTACTGTGTGAAAACTGTGCTAACAGAGGTCTGCAATAGAGGAAAATGAGGGAGGACGTGGAAATAAGTGATGAAGTTAGACCTCAAGAAGCTCAGCACCATGGATGACATAACTTTGCTGTGTAACAGAACTGACTAATCCATACCAATATGGAAATAGGGCTGTTATGAGAAAGATAAAACTGCTTAAATCATAGAATGTCTGATGAATGCATCTCAATAGTAAATAGGAAGTATTTGATTTTTAACCAAATGCACTACCAAATAAAATGAGCATAGAAAAGATTAAGACAAAAAATGGTGGTGTCATAATGAAGGTGTTGAACTAAGAATATAATTGAGTGTATGTGTGTGTGTGTGAGTAAAAGGGAGAGAGAGGCTAACCACAATGGACTTGAAAGAGAGACTAATAGTGAAACTTGTAGTGGTTAAATTTGTATTTATTGAGCTGATGATGGCCTGGAATGAGCTGGTGTTACATTAGTGACTGTTATAGTTAATCAGGTTATCTAGAAAGGTATTTACTCTAATGGCTGCAATGTCAGCAAAATTATTAAGTGCTAGATGTGCTAGAGCAGTCTGTTGGGACTTAGAGAATTGATTGATGAAAATGGTAGAAGAGTTAATAATATTAGTTAGTACAAGATAAAGTTCAGTTGAACAACATATAGTTTTAATTTGTCTTAAGAGATGGAAACATGGACACCATATTCCCGGTAAGTAAACTGCAAAAAAAAAAAAAAGCCAAGACCCACAATTTACATTTATTGATTAAAAAAAAACCCTTCGACAGAGTTCCATGTTCTGTAAGCAGGGGGTGTAGTTCAAACTATATATAAGATTGGTATTGAACTCAATGAGGAATATACAACAATATTTTTCAAGATTCCTAAGGCTGGTTATTCTTTGTAACTTTTCTATGCTGATGATTTGATTCTGATTTCAGAATCTATTGGAAGAAAAGACAAAAACAGTATGGGCTAAGACAGCTAACAAGTTACGGAAGACAGAAAAGTCCAGTAGCATCAGGATCTGCATTGACATTACATATGCTTTTTGAGAAATTTGGTTAAAATACTGTCATTGTACTTGACATTAGCAGAGCATCAACCACACAAATCTCCTGGCAAAACTGTCTGCCTCTGGGATCCATCTGTCTCTAATCTCATGGACTTTCTCATCATGGTGTTTTACTGATGGAGTTCTCTCTAGCTAACCCTTTCAAATATGGTGTACCCCAAAGTTTGGTTTTGTCCCATACATCCTTCCTCCTATTCGTCAACAATCTACTTGCCATTGCCTTCAACAATGCCCACTCTTATGCAGAGAATACCACCCTTCATCCTTTCCTAACTTTCCACACACCTAACACCATCTACATGCAACCTAGATACCTCATGCTAAACCTACAATGACTCTATGAATGGAAACTTTGAAAACATCATACAATCAGGCCATTCTTGTTTTGTTGCCTTAAACAACACAAAGACACAATCACTATACATACCAAGAAACTATTATCATTTTATTCATTACTTGTTTTAGTCATTAGACTGTGGTCATGCTGGGGCACCACCTTGAAGAATATTAATTGAATGAATTGACCCCCAGAACTTTATTTTTTAAAGCCTGGTACTTATTCTATCAATCTCCTTTGCCGAACTGCTAAGTTATAGGGATGTAAGCACACCAGTTGTCAAGCAGTGGTGGTTGCGGGGGGACAAACAAACACACACACAATGGGTTTATTACAGTTTCCATCTACCAAATCCACTCACAAGGCTTTGGTTGACTCAAGGCTATAGTAGAAGAAACTTGCCCAAGGTGTCATGCAGTGAGACTGAACTATGTTGTTTGGAAGCAAACTTCTTACCCCACAGCCATGCCTGCACCCTTTACAACACAAATGTGAACAACATGTGCCAATTGTGAAAGGTGCCAATTGTGAAAGGTGCCAATTGTGAAAGGTGCCAATTGTGAAAGGTGCCAATTGTGAAACTGATGTGTTATAAACATATTAAATGGCAAAGTAAACTCAATTTCTACAAAACATTGAGAAATTTCAAAATTCAATTTAATTGAAAATTCAATTCTATGCTTTGGATATGAAGAATATTAAGTTATGTCTTAATTGTTAATAAAATCATTTCATTTCAAAGCTATTAGAAATAAAAATCAATAATGTAGTTATGGGGCTACAAATTTGCGGGAAAAGACAATACTTGACCCATGTACATTTTATCAATTCAAGAAAGACAAAATTCCCAGTTAACTCCAGTATAATTTGAACTTTGAACATTAAGGGATTTAACAAATTTGTTTCTACCATGTTACCATCTACATCTTCATCTAATAGATACTATTTTTTAAAATCAATTTAATATGCTGAAAAATACATATACAAACACATGCAGAAGAAAATCATTAAAGAAACCTCTAACATGTGTTTAATACTTCAACAAGCTTTTCCCAAAATATGTCTTCAATATTTCACTTTCACAAATAGTTTAAAATAATGTATTTTCTTTTCAAATCTGTAATCCCACCTACTTAGTTCACAGATAAAAACTGATTCAACAAAACCAAGCATATATGTAAGATATTTTTATAATGAGATATAAATTGCTTTGGGTGGGGGAATACCTATTTTATTTATTCATATCTTGAAAGTTACATTGCCAAAAGTAATAAAAAATATATGCAAATGATATAGATTTGTGATGTAAAGTTTATTGTATTTGGAATATACACTTGGTCATAAAAGCTCATGGTTTAACCAGAAATAAATATGACTTATTCTAAATCAAATGTATTTCCTGCCGTATATTCAAACTGTGAATGATGACTACAGTAAGAGATTAAATTTTATTCATAGTGTCTCAAAAGAGACTTTTTTTTCAAATGCAATTCTTTACATATTGTGAGTGTTTGTCCTTAAAACTGAGTTGGCAATGGTAGTAATAGAAGCCAATAAACTTTGCTTTCCATTCACACTGCAATAACTAGTTCGAAAATCTAGCTCATAAAAATACAATCAGTCAAGCTAATGAGAAGATTTCTGAAAATTGCTTACAAGAATGAAGCAAACACACTGAAAACAGTCCATATTCTATAGAAATGAAACTATAATATCACAAGCACATAATTAGATACAAGTGCAATGACAGTTATTGTTCGACCTTACAACAAACTTTACATAGTTTCTCACACATTTTTCTTCCATTTAAACTGCAGCAAATATCCAGTATAACATTCTGTATTTTAACCATCATTATCAACTAACAAAATTCATCTTTCATTCTAACATAGGAAAACCAAAGCCAAAACATGGCCAAATATTATTTTAAACTAAGGAAAACAGCCACAGCAATGCATGCAAGGAACATATAGAAGAAACAAATTGCAAATACATAGTTACTCATCAATATTCAGTTAGGTTGACATAAAAGTATGTTATATGTTACAGTAACATTTTGATTATATTAACTGTAATATCTTTAGAACAGGTGAGTTTATGAAATATCTACAATAACACCAAAAGAAATAATTTGGCTAGAAATAGAAAAGGTTAAATTATCTGAAGCAAATTCCATTTTAAAGAATCATTTAGCATTAACTAGACTAATTATTTATTTTATAATTACTATCCAATTCTGGTAATGATAAAATAAGCTGATGATGATTGGTAATCTTGTCACTGTAAACTTTAAATAATCTCATTTTGATACAAGGGTAACAAAATATTCCAAAAATACCCCAAAATTGTCTATTTCTATAAGCCAGATAAGCAAACTTACAGCATAAAAACAAAACAAGATTTTTGCAAATTTAGTAAACACAGATTTGTACATCTTTAACTTTAGTTTACAACCTTTATTTTTAATGTAGAAATGACAAGTCTCCAAGGAAAGATTTGTAAAGATGATAATTGTATTTATTTCTGCCTTTAACATTCATGAGGTAATAAATTTCTAGGAAACACCAGGATTGATGTTAATGAGAATATATGCATACACAGGATGTTAGAAGAGACTATGGTATAAAATTTGAGAGAATAAAATGAAATGGAAATAAAGCAGCTATCAGACATATAAACAATGAAGATACATGAGTTAAAAGGATTGGAACTATAAATGAAGTGATTCTTACATAACTCTGAATATGTATAGTAAGTATTTCATATTAAGTTGTGAAAATTAATACAAAATTAGCAGCAACAAAAACAAATTGAAAGATACTAGCAAGATAAAATGTTGGTGATAAATATCTGATGGTTTCTGTTAAATAATTTCTCTTTAATTATACAAGTAGTTTAAAAGTTTAAACTTTCACAAGTTGGCTAATGTCAAAAAGATAAGAGAATACGATAACTATAAAACAAAAATAAATTAGAAATTATGACTGTTGATGTGGAGAACATAGTATTTATCTTAAAGTTACATGGTGATAGGAGTATGTTTATAGCTGACATAACTTGGAGAAAAAGAAATAGAGAACATTGAGTTTATGATATGACTCTAGATGGACAAAAGTAAGTAAAACACAAAAAAACACATTCAGTTTAGATTTCAAGCAGCAGTTAAATCAACTTTCCAATAATCTGCTCAACATTATTAATAATAACAGAGTAACAGACTCTTGCGACTATACAAGTTTGCTATAAATATATCAAAAACCTAATCAAAGACAAAAATTAAAAGATAAAAAAAACAACCATACTAGCAAATACAAAGTGATATAAAATCAGCAATGTAACATCCTTAAGCCTATGTCACATAGAGTTTCATGCATATAAAATAAATCTTTCTAATATTCTATTTCCATATTTATTAAGGTTTTCTGAGTTCTGTAGTATAAATCTCAACAAATTTACAGGCGTTCTCTTCTGCTGTTAACAACAAGGCCAATATTAAAATATCATTCCCACAGGAGGCAACAATATCTAATGTTAATCCATCTCCCTGGAAATGCAATTTTCTTTTATTCTAAACAAGACAACTCTCCTAGACCTCAGTAGCTATTTACAGTGTAGTAAAAAAAGATTGTCCCTTTGGAATTGCTTGTTTTACTTTTTTCTATTTAGAAGTGAATTCCAAGTTAACAAAAGTAAAAACTCTATATAAATAATGCATGTATAATGAAATCATTAAGCTTATTGCATCTGTCTCACAAACCAAAACTCAGACCGAAAATCTGTAGAATTATATCTTTCTTTATAGAACTTTCATGAAAATCAGACACAAGACATTGGTACAACACTCATCTGATGGACTCCGCCCCCCACCAAAAAAAAAGAAGGAAAAAAACAAAACAAATTCTTTAGTTCTTAGCTTTGAAGAAGTTAAATGTTAAACAGATTCCAATTTATGCTTTCTATATTATCCAAAATCTAAATTGCAACTGACAGCAGGCGGGTATCATTTTTCAAAAAGATTAATCTAAAACTAGATTATCTGACTTTCAAACAATCTGAAAATGAATTTAGAAAATACTTGCCTAAATCAATATGAAGATACAAGTATCCCCTCTTCAATTCTATAGCAAGATAGTCTCCTTGGTCACCATTTGTATAGAAAAGAACACCATCAGCTTTACTGGTTCTGAAATGGATTCTAAGAAGATCTTGTTTAGTATGTATGGGTATTGGCAAGTTGGTGAGGTCATAGGTAATGTAAGTGTTCTGATCAAAAAAGCTGACGTCAGATTCTGAAATATATATTAAAACAGAAATGATTATTGCTAAAATCTTTACATGTAAACAAAACTACAAAAGACTCTTTAAAAATTGTATTTTATTATAAATTAATAAGGAGAAAGAAAATGTATGGGTTATAATGTTGACAATTTTAATTTCCAAATTATTAATTCATTAACACTCAATTAATGGAATATTCACATCTTAGAAAATGAAATTCGTTAGGAATGTTTAAGCACTTTGCATGCTTTTAACAACTTGAAAAAACAATGAATAAATTCCCTATTAAACACAAAATCTTAAACTTACCAAAACTACATCCATAAATTTCTACCCTCAGTGACATCGAAGAACTCCAACGCTGTGGACGAAATTTGATATATTGTGCCCTTATGGGAAATGTGAGGGTATTTTTCTTGACATCATGTCCATTTGAATTGCCAATAAATACCTGTAATCAAATCAATAATACTTTTGTTGAAACAGCTATTCTTTCATATAATAAATATTTCCTTAACTGATTAATCAACAAATCAATGAAGTACCACTATTTAAAATGACATCACCACTGGTTCCTATTTCTTCATCTATTGTCCACTTAATTTACTATTAGAATTTTGATTCCATCAATGTTTTTAAGTTTGATGTACATTCTGTTACATATGCTTTAATACATTTCTGTACAAGCTAATAATGAAGTCTTTTCATGATCAGTCAGCCTGCTAGAAGAAATAGTAAATAATACTCACTCAAGTTATAGAGTAACATCTTTAAAAAACAATTTTTTTTGAAGATAGGAAATTTGACAATGTAGTTCTGGATATACAAAACAGTCACAGCTGGAATATCTGATCATAGATTTAATTGGTCAGGGCTAATTTGGGACTAAACAAAAACATGGTTATAAACTATAATTAATTATAAAGCTAGAGATTATACTAAATTATGAAACATTGTTATATACAATACTGTATTATAAAACATTTCTGCAGACTATACCACAAACTAAAACTTTTCTACAAATCAAGTGTCTCTGGAGGTAAGCTGAAATGGAAATAGATTTTGCATTTTGTAGGTCAAAGTGATCCTACAAAGATTTGGAAACAGCTTGTTTTTATAATTACTTAATTTTTTTTTGTTACAGGAATATATATTGGGTCTTCCCATAAATAATGCGTTTTTTTTAACGCATCTTTTATTTTTCAAAATTAAGGTAAAGTTCTTTTTTAATCTAAAATATACTCTCCTTCATTTTCTACAATGCTCTTCCATCTATCTGGTAGACTTGCAAAGCCCCTCTTCCAAAATTCACTAGTCTGTGATGTAAAATATTCTTTCAGTACTATTCTGACCTCGTCTACAGAATTTATATTTTTTCTGTTCAAATGATTTTGAAGACTGTGACATAAATGATAATCAAATGGGGCAAAGTCTGGTGAATATGGTGGGTGAGACATCGTTTCCCATTCAAATGCTCCAGCTTTATGGAATGTCATCCACACTGTATGTGGTTGAGCATTATCCTGATGGAAGAACACCGTTTGTCTTGAAACCAAAGACGGTTGTTTTTCTTCTAGTGCTGATTTGAATGACTGGTTGAATGACCAAATTTAAGCTTTTCTGTTAGTTCAACAGTTATGATGGGATTTTGCTCTACCAGGGTTTGCAGGACGTCCTTGTCAAGCTCTACAGTTCTTTCAGGATGAGGCTTGTCTTCTAGGCTGTAGTTTCTGGCTTGGAATTTCTGGAACTACTGCTCACACTGGCTTACACTTATAGTCCAATCACCATATATTGCATTAATGTTCCTTACACTTTCTGTTACATTGCTGCCTTTATTGAACTCATAAAGCAAAATATGCCAAATATGCTCCTTTTCACTTCCACTATAACATTGAAAGTGTTACTGTTATAATTGAACTGTACTCTTCAAAACTTACGCTAAGAATAACCACAAGGTAAAATTACTACCTGCTTTTAGAGCAAATTGATGCAGGTAGATCATCCTGTCCCCCTCTGACTTTTAGTTCATGCAATTGAAAAAAATCACATTATTTATGGGATGACCCACTACTTTCAAAAACTTCCATCTTTCTCAAACAATATGAACTATGAAATTCTTTCTTTGTGACAAAATATTGTTAAACTGAATTTTAAATTTTGTGGTTCTTGTAATCCAAACCTACTGCAAGTGGTGACCAGTTAGCACTGGACTATGAATGGATTCAATATAGTTTGTCTTTGAAAATGTATTTTGCACATAAACAAGTTGTACTAAATACTAAAAATGTCTCTGAAAAAGATTTTAAAGAATTATATCCTTCATCTGGGTGTCATTTATAAAAGCCAATCAAGTTTTCTCTTTTGTAGTTGTCTTTTAGTACGCCATTTAACTGAAGTTGATGATCTGGCAGAAGTTCCTCAATGATGCATTTTCACTGACATCTAAAATATGCTGTTGAAACTGAAGCAACAAAACTAGTGAGAATGTCTGAACTGACTTTGAAAGGAAGTGGAGAATCTGCTGTATTTTTCTCAGATGGGAAAATGGTTGAAGTTATTTATCATTAGCTGGGGGTGAAAAAATGTTTTATGGTAAAAAGCATTCATTACAGAATATATGTCACATATAAGTTTAGATCTGTCTTGTAATTAAAGCTTAAGCTTGTTAAAATGCATCAAGCAGTCAACTGAGAATGCCAATTTCCATAACTATTCATCCTTTGGAAATAGCAGCTGAATATGATTTTTTTCACTCAAAAGATGTCAACCACCATCCAAAGTTAAAACAATTCTGAGATAACTTTACAACTATTAAGTTACCAGATAGAAGTGTGGCACAGCAAATTGCTATATTCAGCTTCCATTTCTTCCTAAAATGTTTGAAACTAGAAATAATTGAACACGTGTTTGAATAAAATTCTGTTAATACAACTGGCTCTATTACACATGACAGCGTTAAATATTTTCTAAGTGGCTGCTGATGAATGACGCTGTGAAATATTATACATTTCTGTATATCCCATACTCTGCCAAGATTTGTAGATTTGTCTCACGAAACACATTTTTTCCGCCAACAGTTTTAACACATTTTAGACATTTCCGAAACAGCTTGTACTTAATGTTTATTCAATTCTTTGAAAATGTCTTCCCAAGTAGTTCTTCCAAACATAATACTCGCAGAAACTTAATATTTTCTATCACTTCAAAGTTAGAATTAATTCTCTGAATGAGCACTGATAACATTGAATTACATAGACAGCATCTTAATCAAAATAAATAAACAAACACAAATTGATGAAGCAATAACTAGAAGAAATCACAGGAAATCTTGTGTTTATTCTTTTAGTTGTTTAAGATGTTGCCTGTCTTTGACACTTCTAGTAACTGTTTTTGCAGAACAACTAATATTCTTAAATAAATATATTTCTGGATATACTTAACAAGGTGAAAAGGTAAAAATTAGAGAATGGTGCATGCCTTGTAACATAAAAATCAAACACATGAAGAGAACTAAGACATTTTGGGGAAGAAGTGAGTACATAATGATAGCAGTGCACATATCCTCACTGATGCTGTAGAAAAAGAAGCATGGATATGCTATCATAAAAGATTCTTGAATGAGAAGAATGCATGGGAGAAAGACTGCTAAAGCAGACCAGTCACCGAAGTTGACAGCTATACAGTTAAAAGTGTGATTAAGGATATGAAGATAGGGAAAATAGCTGAACCATCAAGAAGTCCTAAAACTATCTGGCAATGGTCACACACTAGTCACTTGCATAGTTAATCAGGTAGTCGAAGAAAGTGTCATACCTTATTGTTAGTATTATCGTCAACTACTACAAGGACAAAGGAAATGCTTTATAGAGAAGGAGTTATAGAGTGTCAAACTGATGAGCCTGGTTATGAAAGTTACTGAAAAAGTTAATCATATTACAACTGATTAGGAATGGAATTAGCCTAGATTAGATGCAGTTTGGATCTGCACTCAGAATAAGCTCCTATACCTAACATCTGTTGAGCTGGTCAAGGCCTTTGACAGGGCTCCACACTAGTTTTGTGGCCACTGAGGAAATTAGGGAGCGATGGGGTAGATAAGGTACCTGTAATGGCCATGCAGTTCATAATCAAATGAGTTAGCAATGAGTTCAGGAACAAATTTAGAAAATAGACAGGGGGTCCAGTTGGACTTTAGTTCTCAGCCCTCACCTATTTATTATAGTCCTCTAGGCTATTACAAAGGAGTTTAAGACCAACTTTCTATGGGGATTCCTTTAACTGATAACAAACAATTAGAGGGCCATTATTTAAATAAACCTAAGAAAAGCAAGAGATTGCAGAGGAACCAAAATGGTGGCCATTTATATTAAATTGAAAATTTTAAAAAGCTCAACAGATGGGCACTGCATGAGCTGAGTGATTAAAAAATTGGCATTACCAAGTTCCACACTTCTATTGTGCAAGAAAAGCAATCTATTTTCTTAGTTGCATTATGACCTAAGACATAAAAAAAAAGAAAAAAGATTGTATACAACAATATAAGACATAATACTAAATTATACAACATATATTACAGCTAACATCACATTCTTATTTTGATTCAGGTTCATACATTGTAGAAGATGAATCAAACCAAAGGGAAATGAGATGCTAAATTTGGCTGAGGGTGGAGGTGGGCTTGATCTCAGAATGTGAAAGAATGCAACTAAATATTGCAAGACATTTAATCTCTTGATATAACATTTCTGTTACTCCACCAGATATAAAAGCTTAAGAACAGTACATATTAGATGATATAGTCCTACACTTTCAGAAAGATGAGATTATTACAACTGGAAGGCATTTGATTATAGGTTCATCTGGAGATGAATACCAATAACAATGGCTTATTAATAATGTTCATCTTTCCATTCATTCTTTCTTTTTTTTTAAACATCTGATTGGCAAATGACAATTTAGCTGGAGCAGAACAGCCTCCCTAAACTTATTGAATTCAGCTTGCAATGTCTAAAAATAGTGAAATACGAATAGGAAAACACAGCAGGAGCAGCAGTACAATGTAAGGCAGTCATTTGTGAAGGAAGTTTACTAGATTGCATAAGTGTTCATGTTTATAGCAAAACTAACAAGATATAAACCAATATTTCATAAATGTTATTAAAATATATGAATTGCGGTGTCAATATTTAATGTGACAAACTGCGATAATTTTACTTGATAACCTTTAGATCAAATTCATATTGTCTAATATAGATTAGTGTTCAAAACCTTAGAGTTCAATAATCCTAGGGCCTATTGGTGGCACATCAGGGTACCATAGCACTCAGGTTGAACAACATTTTATGAAATAAGTCATTAGTGTCTAAAAAATTTAGATGTATAATAATTAATTTTGATTTAAATGAAACATTCTTGAATAGTTAATCCTATAATTATATTACATAGCTTTTCCTTATAAACCAACATTTTAAATGGATTAATTTAATTGTAATCATCACCAGGAGCCAAGTATAAGTCATTAAGTCAGTGTGCTCAGGTTGGGTTTGATTCCCCCAAATTTTATTTCAGTCACAAATTGAACATTCTCTTGCTATGAGAGTTAAAAGAGATAGTTCATAACACTGCTGAGGAAGCACTCAGTAAATTTATGTTGATTTCAACCAAATACAACCACCATAATTGAAAATTCATTTAGATATAATTAATGTGTGTTTAAGAAGTTCACTTTGCAACCATGGTTGTTTTGAGTTCTAACCCACTGTACAGTAGCTATGGAAAGTGTCTTCTAGCTTAGCCCCAGGCCAACCAAAGCCTTGTGAATGAATTTGGTAGATGGAAACTGTGTGGAAGCCCATCATAAGTGTGTGTGTATGTATGTGTGTGAGTGTTTGTACCCCCACCATTTGACAACTGGCATCAGTTTGTTCATTTGTTTTCCGTAACTTAGTGGTTCAGTAAAAGAGAGTGATAGAATAAGTACTACACTTAAAAAAATAAGTCCTGAGGTTGATTTGTCCAAGGCAGTACCTCAGCATGGGCACAGTTCCAGTGACTGAAACAAGTAAAAGATAAAAAAATATTCTTTTATTCTTTTACTTGTTTCAGTCATTAGACTGCGGCCATGCTGGAGCACTGCCTTGAAGGGTTTTAGTTGAACAAATCAATCCCAGGACTTTTTTTTAAGCCTAGTACTTATCCTATCGTTCTCTTTTACTGAACTACTAAGTTACAGTGGCATAAACATACCAACACCGGTTGTCAAGCAGTGATGGGGAGACAGACACACACACATATATATATATATATATATATATATATATATA
>NC_068983.1:93121859-93125210 GCF_001194135.2 Octopus bimaculoides
ATATATATTTTTTTAAAAACATGTAAATAAACAAATGAACATATACTAAATATACAGGTGAACAGAAAACACAGAAGGTCACCAACTCTTCATCAGTTATCGGCCTGAGAGTCAAACGCAATTACAGCCATTATTGATAATATTGCTTCCACTCTGGAGGCACCGGCAAGAAACTTGCTAGGAATGGGATCAAAACAACAAAATGAGACAGGCTCGAGATGAGACCATTAGAGGGTGGCTTCTTTCAGTTTCTGTCAACCAAATCCACTCACAAAGCTTTGGTCATCCCGAGGCTAAAGTAAAAGACATATGCCCAAAGTGCCATGCTGTGGGACTGAATCTGGAACCATGTGGTTGAGAAGCAAGCTTCTTACCATACAGCCATGCCTGTGTCTAAAACAATAGCTATACCTTTATCTTACTTATATGTGGCAAATGAAATAAGAGTAAGTGAATGTACATATGGATGGCATCAAATAATGAACAGTCTGAATCATCTATGGATGTATAATAATAATAATAATAATAATAATAATAAAGATATTGCAAATGAAAGGTATCAACCTTCTCAAACAATCTGTGTGTTTAAATTCAAAAAAAAAAAAAAAGAAAATGTTATTTTAAAATTTATAGAGGAAGTTAGAAGAGCTAATGAGGTGTTAAATTTGATCCTTACAACAAACAAGGTGGCATACAATACTTTATTCATCCATCGCAAACTAAAATCAGTAACACTTTCAATTTATGTTGTAGTGAATGGAATCAGGAAGTGAAGAAAAATTACTGCACCAATTCATGCATATATCTTGATTTACATGAGCACACATCCCTTGCTAGTTTGCAAAAATAGACAAAACAAATTTCAATGGAAAAAAAATAAAGAGCTATAATGTTATGAAATTAGTTTCAAACCCCGCTAAATAATCAGTTAACTAAATTTCTTATTTGAAAATTAAATTAAAATAAATAAAAAAAAAAAAACAAATAAAATTAATATTAAACAAATTGCTTAGGAATTATGATGAAGCTACTCAAATCATTAAAAATTCATTATACGTTCAATACTGTTATTAAAAATACCAGGACAAGACAAAAAAAAAAACACACCACAACAATAAGGTAAACATTATCTCATTAAATAGTATTTCAGACATTAGCTTAAATAGGGGGAAAATGTCAAGTATATACAGAAATATAAATGAGATTTTATGTACATAAATATTTGTAGTTATTGATTCTAGAATTAATATTGGAGAAAATACTATGATTTTAGAAAGGAATCTAACAATAAAAATCAGGAGCAAAATTTCTCATAACTGCTGTTTGCTGTCAATCTAGCAACTAGTTAGTACAAAGTATTCATTAAAAAGATTCTAACAAAAAACATAGTGTTGGTGGACACTTGACATCTTCACTCCGGAAAAAAAAAAAAAAAGTGGGTGCTACTTTAGAGTGGATACTACTTTAATGCTTGGTTTACTGCAGTATCCACAGTCTATGCTGAGAACTGACCTGATCTGGGATATGGATTAAGGTTTAGAGTTTGAGTAAAGAGCTACAGTTAGACAATATGCTGAAGTGTAAATGGCCAGGTAGATTGTGTAGTGGTGCCTGATACCAGTCGCCATTTTGGAGAGTTTATCCACTCATGCGCAGGGACGAGTCTTCCGAAAGGCATGCAGGAAGTCCCTCGTGCACATGCATGGCCATCCAACATCCAAGTGTTCCTGTGTCTCTCTGCCTCTTTTGCTTGCTGAACTTCGTGGAAGCTAGACATCTCGACAGCAGCTCTCCGTCAACTCTACAATGAATCCACATAGTTAACCAGAGAGGAGGAAATGACTTCAACCATGCAACTTCATTGACGGTGTCTCATCTAACCAAAGGCGACATACTACCGAATTCCTTTCTAGTGTGAGCAGAATTCTACAGTAATAAATATTTGTTATGCTGTTTTAGTTCAGAGTCCACATTCTGTTTTCTTCCTTGAAGAATTTAATGTATGGAATTGGGATACACAGGATGATATATACCCTCTTCCCTACAATTGCAACACTAAAGTGGGACCAAAGAGTGTCATAAATTTCTATTTTTATGTTTATTGTGCCTTGTGTTTATATATATATATCATCATCATCATCATCGTTTAACGTCCGCTTTCCATGCTAGCATGGGTTGGACGATTTGAACTCTAGGCAAAAGGCCTGAAATGTTTGGGGAGTGGGGGGGGGGCAGTCGATTAGATTAACACCAGTACAAAGCTGGTACTTAATTTATCGACCCAGAAAGGATGAAAGGCAAAGTTGACCGTGGCAGAATTTGAACTCAGAATGTAAAGACAGACGAAATACCACTTAGCATTTCACCTGGTGTGCTAACATTTCTGCCAGCTTGATCCTTGTAGATAAAGAAAAGGTTTTTTTCTTCAGACAAAGAAATAGAAAGAGATAGCAGAATTGTATATTGCAACTTATAGGTAGGAAGGATATTGAAGATAGTTTAATTTAAAATTCTCTTTTGCCAAAATTCCTGCTAACATCATTTAATTCTCCTTCAAATCTTTTGCTGCAGAAAGTTGCAGGAAACAAGACAGAACTTAAAAACTGATGCAAATGAAAGACGTCAACACTCTAAACAGACCATGTATTGTTTAGTGATTATTGATATGCAATTCTTTGAGCACCTACCTCATCAATACCAAGTTCATTTGTATACATCCGCCATGTGTTATTGTCATCAGATGTCTCCAACATGAACTCCGAAACATACTCTTCAGTACCTTGCCTTCCTTGTGTACCAACAGCAGTGATGATATAACGCTTACCAAGGTCAATAGCTAGAAATTGTTCACCATTCGGAGTACTAGCAGACCAAGCACCTGAAAGAAAGAGGAGAAAATATATATGAACATACATCTATAAATTTCTATGTGTAAATACATGTGTAGGTATGTATTAGGTGGTTGGCATTAGAAAGGGCATCCAGCTGTAAAAACCAATGCAAAACAAACACAAAATCTGGTGCAAGCTCCTGTCTGACCAGCTCTGATCAAACCATCCGAACCCATGCCAGCATGAAAGGCAGACATTAAACAATGATGATGCATGTCTGTATATATATGTATATATATATATATATATATATGATTGACCGTTGACTGAACACTATTCAATTTTTTTTCTCCGTGTTTTTCTCCTTGTCTCCGTATTCTTTCTGTTGAAGAGCGTAGCTCGAAACGTCAAAGACTTTCCGTATTCCCGAGCGTCATACTAATATATACTTTTGTTATTTACACCACCTGTCCTCGTCTGTTGTTATTTTTTGTATAATCTCCCATATATATATATATAT
>NC_068983.1:93128217-93137746 GCF_001194135.2 Octopus bimaculoides
CCAGCAGTCTGGTTCCCTCCTCGTTGCGGAAACCGAAGCCATAGCCTCCATGTATGCCATGGAAGCCTCCAGCACGACGTCCGACATGACCGTTGAGTACAATGAAAATGTACTCCTCAGCTGCATAATGGAATTTCATTTTAGAAAGTCATTTTGAAGATGTTTGCAAAAAACAAGAGTAAGAGAAGAAAACATACCATCTCGATTATGCTGCTGTTCAACAGACTTTCTAAAATGAAATTCCATTATGCAGCTGAGGAGTACTTTTCATTGTACATTCTATGTGGTGTTCTCACTACATGAATAAATGGAGCTTGTAAGAAACATACGTACTGCTATAATTTATTGAATTTTTGTTGCTTATCTTCAAATATATATAAATATATATATAGGTTGAATAAAATGAGACTACAAAGCCAAGAGTGAAATTTCTAGGACATTTTATAAAGAGAAGGGTAGTCTTAAAGCTGTTTCAGGAATATAAAAGATATCCCATCGTCAGAGATAATATGAGAGAGTTGAATGAAATGGAATGAAATAGTAGTGTTCAATATAAGAAGTTATAAAGAAAAGTAATGCCTTTTCAATCTGGATAACAAAACCACTCCTTATATATATATATATATACACACACACAGACACACACACACACACACACACACACATACATATAGATATAGACAGATAGATAAATATATATATATATATATATATATATACACACATATATATACATATATGTATGTCTATACATATGTCTATACATATATATATGTATGTTTATATGTATATGTATACATACATATATGTATATACATGTATGTATATATACACATATATGCATGTATATACACATATGTATATACATATATGTATATGTATATACATGTATGTATATATATACATATATGTATATATATATATACATATACATGTATATACATATACATGTATATACATATATGTATACATATTTTAATTTATATATATATATATTAATATTATCTTGGTTGAAAAACTTCGATAATGCAAATATGTTAATAGTTACCAGGGTAGCAAAAATCACACAAAAACTGGGATATTATACCTGGTTAATGGGTAGAAATTCCATGTTAAAGTGATGTATTTTGAGTTGGGAGCAAAACGCATATATTCAATAAGTTCCTTTACTTCCTACATATATTTCAAAAATTATGTGCACTCTACTCCAAAGAAGGGAGAGATGCTGGTATATGCACATAAATTCATTGTCAGGGAACCATATTACAAATGCAAGACTTGCGCTGAATGCTAAGGTTACGTACGAGTAATAACACTATATAGCTAAGTTAAATGATCGTTAGAAACAAGAACGCTAGTTTACAGGGAGCTGTTTAGGGAGAGAGGCTATGAATAGAGTTTAAATTAAAAGAAGACATAATGAACCGCAGGAAAATCTTAAAGTTAATAATAATGGTAATAAAATTTTTTTTTAATAAATAGAAGGAGAAAGGGAGAGAATCCAATGAATTCTTTATATACTACTAATTGTGTAAATGAGGGTTTATAAGGAAGGAAAATTAAAGATGGATTGTAAATATAATTAACCATAATATTGTATCATATTAAGTTACGGTAATTAACCTAAATAAATGGCAATACAAGGTACAAAACTATAAAGTGACGGAATAATAAGAATAAACATGCTTACGATAACAAAATCGGTAGTATATATGTAAATATATACAAGTATACTTAAAACTCAACAAATATAACTTTTCAGGGATAAACTTGCTGTACCAACTAGAGAAGGAGAAAGAGTGTGAACAACTGGCGCTGGGGTTAGATATAATTGTTATTTTAGATAATATTATAATATTATTCTCATAGTTGTTTTATTATTATTATTATTGTTATAAATGTAAAAATAAATTTATTATTATTATTACTATTATTGTTATTGTCTAAAGTTGAATAAATAAAAAGTGGGGTGATAGTTCATACCACATGTAAAGTGGCCGTCAACTAGTGAGTATGTTGGTAGGTGAAAAAAATAATAACTAAAATTAGTAAAAAGGATGAAATTAATGAAACGAGCTGAAGGTGTGTTTCGTCCAATGCTGGCATCTGTATGCTCTGTGTTATCTGGTTCACTAAATTATTCCTGGCGAACAGAATGTGGAATATCTCCAAGTTACAGAGAGGACAAAAATCTTTACCCTTGTCGTAGGGTATCGAGGTAGCCAGTATTGACCATTCCAAAGAGAATCATTTATTGCAGTCCTTAAGTTTCCAGATTAACTTACTAAGACCAGTACTATTATTTTTATTCCTATACCTAAAGGATGAGTAATGGTTAGAGATTCTCTTAGAGACCTGCGACGAAGAGCAACCAATATAATGCGAGACCTCTGTGTTAGTCATTACCTTACACTGATAAACCACATTTTTGGTCCTAGCATTCACACTTAAAAACTTGATTCTATTACAATTAGATTCTGAGATAC
Organism: Octopus bimaculoides; assembly: GCF_001194135.2. Taxonomy (NCBI): domain Eukaryota; kingdom Metazoa; phylum Mollusca; class Cephalopoda; order Octopoda; family Octopodidae; genus Octopus; species Octopus bimaculoides. The sequence goes on from NC_068983.1 coordinate 93,130,704, forward strand.
TAATCTTATTGTTGTGATAGTTATTGTTATATTTACTAATGTTGTACTTATAACCTATATTTTTATCTAAATAACTATTGCTACCATAGGAGTGTGTTGAATTACTGGAGTAATTGTTATTATTATTATTATTACTAACATTACTATTATTATCATAATTGGTATGGCTGACTAGAGGTGAATCTAAAAGTCTAAAATTATGGGAAGATATTATTTGTAACATATTTTTTGTATTAGAAAACCCAAATCTAACCTAATGTGTGTTGATGATTGGGTAATAGTGAGAACCCCAAGGAAAGTTCCTATTCACTGTGTCACGGAACTGCAAAACCAAATTGGATTTAACTTGTTTCTCAAATGGGACGGTGAACCAGATGTTGTCATCAGATCTAGGTGCAGTGTTGGTATTGCTAAATAAATTAAGTTTTTTGTTTTTATTAAGGTGTTTAGAACTGGTTAAGCCTCCTCTTTTATGTGAATGATTATAAGTAAGTGCCTCTTTCTCAGTTAAGTGAGAAGAAGGGGAAGAAATACAATTGAGTTTATCCCTGCTAGAAGTGGTAATATCCTGCTGCAAAAAAGATGAAAGATCACTAAATGAATTGATGTATCTTACCTTGTCTTTGTAACCTACCTTCAACAAAGCTGAATTAGAAAAGTCAGCCTCTTTATTGAAAATGTGGGAGTTAGAGGAAAGTTTAGACAGTCTCAGTGAAATACTCTTAACTAAATTACTGGTGATAGACCTTGGATGGTTACTAAAAGGGCTTATGTACCTAAGATTCGTTGATGGTTTATGGAAAGGAAAGTGTGTGTTACTATGTAAGTCCAAATACATCTAGAAAGTTGGCTACGGAGACCTCATCCTCAAATACGATGCCAAAACCCATTCTCCGGGAGAATCTAGCTAATCTATTTTTAACCTTTTGGATGTGCTGGATAGTGACATTTTGGAGGTATAGCAGACAATCATCTCTGTATAGACCTCCATTAATATTTGGGAATTGGTCTGCCAGTTCATATAATATATACGAACAAACTATATCAGCTATTTGAGCTGCATCTGAACTTCCCATAGGAACGCCGAAAGCCTCCAGAGTATCCTTACGTATCTGTAGCTTATTGTTAAATTTTATAATTGATTTTAGAGCCTCTAATATTACACTAATTTCGTCCCTAGAAAGACCTGCCTTATTATTGGTGAACCCAAGTGCCTTGTTAAGAATTATGGGGTTAATTAATGAGTAGAAACTAGATGTGTCGAACTGTATAAATACGGTGTATCTATATAAATATATATATATATATATATATATACATGTGTGTATGTATGTGTGTATGTATATATATATATATATATATATATACACATACATATATGTATATTCACATATATACACATATGTGCATATTACATGGGAAAATGCAAACATGAAAAGTGATATTCTTAGGATTATAAACCTGGAAAAGTACAGGACAAGTTATTACACCTGGAAAAGTATAGGACAAGCTATTACTTTTAGTAAAGTAAAGAATAAGAAACATTTTACTTAAAATATTGCAGCAATGAATGGCAGTTCTTCTAATTTATCACTCTTTAGAGTTCTCATCTTTTACATGTATTGTACAAAATATTTAGTTATTTTTGTCATTTTACCCACATTTTAATTTACAGTAAACTTCAATTCTTGTATATCATTTCTTTATTTTGAATTATTCTAATATAGCTATTACTTATAAATAGGCTATTTATCTGGAAACAGAAAACATTTTATTAAGATGACTTTTTTATGTAATATTTTTAATATATGATTTACTACCAAGTTTAAGAGAGAAAAATCAGATTGCAAAATAAGACAACTACATAGTACCATTATAGAAATAAATATTTTATAGAATTCTGTTGCAAAGCAAACCATGAAATATCAAAGATCTAATTGAACAAACTGGAATTAAATGCAAAGTAGATGACTGGAGTATGTTACTAATTCAAAGAGAAATGTGTTTAATGGTTCACTCTGTTCTGTCATGTCTCTAGGCAGAGAAAATAGTGTTGATAGAACAAAACAAATGGAAACATGTAAAGTGGTAAATTAGCACAAACCAATTGTTTGGGTGTTCATTTAAAAGTAGTATCAAATATATCTTAAGGTGATCAAACCAACTTTGTTTTGTCTCCCTATGGAAGAAGCAGAGCTGAGACAGTTTATAAAAAAAAAAATTGGCTATCTTATAATAAATTTTGACAGTATTTTAATAGATTACTTTATTTTCTCTCAATTAAAAAAAAAAATCTTCTGTCACTACCTCAAAGTTAGCATGATTGAATAATTTTGTCACCAAATTATTTTACTGTAATGGATACAAAACTGGAAGATGGCATTTTTGTTAGACTATAAATGATAAAAGTGATAAAGAATAACAATTTTGAGAACAGTACATAGGAAATTGAAGTAGAAGTCTACCAAACATTGTTCGAAAGTTTTGGAAAAATCAAAAGAATCTTCAGAATGTTCACAGCTAGTAAAAATCATGATTGATTACTTTTGTTAACTTGGATGTAGGATGAATGTGAGCATGTACCTTTTACATTCTCACTTTGACTATTTTCAGAAAAAATGTAAAAGACAGTAGAGAGCAAGGTGAACATTTTAGTCAAGATATTATGTTAATGGAACTATAAGTGAAACATTAGTACGATTGTTGCTTACTTTGTGTTGAAATGAGCTAAATCCTATAAAAAACATGTACAAAAGAATTTAATGTTATTGTTTGTTTCTTTTTAAATTCTGTTGTAAATATATTTAGATTGTTACTATTTTTTTTTACAAAACTAGATATGAATACAAAGGAAAGTCTCACACATACCTATATCAAAACTAACTGAATGGAAACACTCCCCCCCACAAAAAAAAACTTCCAACTTTGCTTCCAGCCTTGGCATGTCATCCACATTTCATGTCCATGTTTTACTACCTTGCAAAATCACAATTTGTACACAAGCATATACATTTTACCCTTCAATCAGAAAGAGAGTCCCTTTCCTGCCTACAGAAATAATAGTTCCCTACAATTTTTTCACTCAAGCTAGTATGCTTTCAGTATACCTTCCTCCTCAGTTAATTTGGTCACTTGAATAACAGAACCTATATCAACTACACAGAGGGAATTCTTTTAGTAATTTAAATGAATTTATTTCATGAGCATTCTTACTATTAACTACTACTGTGCATCTGCAACATAAATGGTCTCTCTGACTTGTCTCATAGCTAGAGTAGCAATTCCAGTGAAATTCAAAACTAGGGAGGAAGGAGTATGGAAAGATTTCATTCTGAGTTTGGGGAGAGGGGGGAGACCAAGTAGGGATAACAAGTGGAAGAGAAGTGAAGACATCAGGTGTGCTTGTGGAGGGATGATGCACAGTTTGTTAGTTCAGAAGAGCAGACGCTATCAAAGTAGTAGAAGAAACTGAGTGAAGAAACAATGAGTCTATGGGTGAGTGGTTGTGTGTGGCTAATTGAACCTTGAACATCAAACAAATAACATTTTTTGTTATATCTGAATTTATAAAATTGAAATGAGTATCCACAATGGAAGATTGCTTCCACATCAAGTTGGTGTTGATGTTGCAGATATGTGAACATTCTAAATGCAAGGGGGAAAAAAGGCCTTTTGGCATAGAGTCACTCATCAACATAATCTAACCTTGACCTAGATGGTGGCATGCCACTTCCAAGTCCCTTGCCTTTACTTTCATTACCCTTATTGCACACTCTTCCCACCAGACCCTCCACAAACCACAGCTCTCAATCCTCCTTCCCCATAATGCTAGTCATCTGAAATTCATTTTCCATCTATGTTTTCTGAGCAGTTGTTGAAAGAGAACTTGAACCATATCAATCTCACTGCTCTTCAAGGACACAACATTCCCTCCACATAAAACCCTTATGAAAATGAAAATATTGCAGACATAGAAAACACAAATTAAAACACTTCTAACAGATCCAAATAATAAAGGTTGCTCTTGGTTTGTGGAGGTGATTTTTAAGGAAGCAGAATTAATGATTTTCACATAAAAAAACCCTTATGATTTGATTTATCTTCTAATTTTCAAACAGCTTTTAAAGACCAGATTCAATAAATAGATGAAAGAGAAATCTTTCTGTTGAATTGAAAGGATATCACTTTAACTAAGGTAGCATGCACAGATGACCAAGTACTGACTCTTGACTTCTAGGTGAATTGAGGAATGTAGAAGTAAGTGTACTACTAAATAAAATCCATGCAAAGTATTTCAACTTTAAGGTCTTTTAGCTAGAAGTTCAACAGCTATTTTAATTTCTGCATACAGTATGTTTTCAAAATGTTTTTATTTTAAATGACAGAGTTACCAAGTTGGTATCTTGTCAAATAGAAAAGAAGGCAAATATGAACAGTGTTATAATCAAATGCATTTCAGTTTATATTATCCAATGTAATTTTCTAAGACAGAAGAGTGTGATTTGGCTGCCATTTCTAGCATGTAGTGGTTCTTTTCATATCCTACCACTTTTAATGTAACAATATTGTCACTATTTAGTATCAGGTCAGCCTTGACTGATCAAACATATGATTAAAGGCATTTTAGTCATTATCACTCTGTCCTCTCAGATATTACATATTTAGGATTATATCCCTTCCCTTTCAAAATGGGTGTAATTTAAAGATTTGTTGTTATTTCTAGTAGGTCAAGTAATCATATATAGTCTTGTTAGGTCATGTAAATACTACAGCACCAGGATTTTTAAACTGGGCACTCATATAAGCACTAACTAGGCCTGATGGTGTTTAACTTCAACTAGTATGTTCTACATGATATAGTTAAGAGTGAACAAACAAAGCAACTGAAACATTGGATTCCATTTGGTCTGGTGCTTACTGCTTTACTTTTAACATATTCAAATCAGATTTTCAAAATATATTTGTAATAGTTGATTAAATGAATTCACTGGAGACACAGTGCACTTGGAAACATCAACAACAAGATTGCTATCAAACATTTTACCAACCAGTCAAATGATAAGTGTTATGGTTAATTATAAAACATAGTTTACTAACACAAAAATACAAACAAAAAGATACAAAGGAAAAGAAATGGAAAATGCTTTCTTCAAAAGGTTCATTAATTAGAATACCACTTTGAATCAAAACTGTTATAACTTTGAAGACAAGCATGCAATTCCAGCTAGTTAGTCTAAAAAGAAAAGAAAAAAAAATCTACACAAAAATATCAAACATAGTGTAGTTTATTTCTTAAAGCGTTGTGACCTTTGGATTATAGTTTCAAATCAAGTTGTCATCACTGTATAACTAGGATAGTTTGTAAAATAGTTTCACAAGTTTAATTGTTGTGAGGAATGAGGAATCTAACATATTGTATTTTTACCCTTCATTTCAGAGTAAGGAAGATAGAAGTGTTGTCAGTAGTTCCACTTATAAAACTCTTATATGAACTCTCTTATGGACTAATTATTGTTACTGCAGACCCTCACTAGCTTCCTTAGTCCTGGATTTAATCCTGTGATGCATTGATTGTTATGTTGCTTCAATATATCCAGAAATAAAAGAATCAATCTTAGATTTTATAGGATTGGTTGGTGTTAAAAAGAGAAGTCATTACTAATCAGTAACATTAAAACGAATATTTCAAACAGGAAAACCATGTTTAAAATTATGAAAAATCCAATGAAATGACCACTGTTCGTATACCTGAAGCATGACTGTATATGTTACATGTACTTTGAAATGTGTATGGTATACAGAATAGTATGTGTTTATTATCATCTGTCTTTTATGATGGTCAAATGCCATAGTTTTACACTACTATCTGTCTGCCAGGCTATTCCACACACACACATTTTCTCCTACGAGGGGGTACTGAAAAGTTCTTGGCTTTAAGAGTGTTCAGAAAGGCCTGGTTGGAGGTCCAACCTTCTAAGTTCTTTCACAGGGCTTAAAAAAACTGAAGGACTGCTGCCATAAGTGTGTGAATCTGAGAGGAGAATATGTAGAATAAAATCATAATTAACTGATCTCCCTATATTTTCTTTTATCCAAAGCCAGGAATATTTCAGCACTCCCTCATATATCCATAGATACATTTGTATCAACACACCATATAAGCAGCCATATTAAAACTCTCATCAAATCTAGTCTCATTTAGCTGACTTTCATTATTTTTGTACTCATAGTTTTTACTGTGGTTGTTTAAATGAAAATCTTATCCCATTTGTGATATGTCATGCCCATTTATGTATTATTCATAATGCACCAATACTGCCTTAATTATTTCTCTTTTGTTTAAGACTATCTAGGAGTTCAAGAAATCACCTGGATCTTGTGAACTTTTTAAGAGGATTCTTCCTTTCCAACATGCAAAGCTTGCAATGCTCACTTCCTTCAGATATGCTTCAGGTTGTTCTAGCAGTTTCCACTGCTGTAGTATTGTGCCTTCCTTTGATCAAAAAGAAAATCTATGGTTTCAGTCTGGCCTTAAAGGTTTAAAGCTTATTTCAAGGTAGTATGCACTCAACATACATGAGCACCATGTGTTGCTCGCCAAATGTTGAAACCTTTTTCTATGAAATTTTTATGCCATTTGTAAATTTGCTTGTGACAAGGTTGATTTTTTTATTGAATTGGTGGCGAAATTCACGTTGCACTTGCACAATTGATCTGCATTTCTCAAACTGCAGCACACAAACAGACATTTCGTGTAGCATTGCCATTTTGTAAGGGATTACAAAAATGAGAATTATGCAACTCTAAATAAAATGAAGAAAATGAAACTTAAAACCAAAATTAAAATATTTTATTTAAGGCTTAATTCAATTGATCGTGTTCAGCTATAAACTATAAACCTTCCCTTACCAAGAAATATGTCGAATGTGTTTGTATCTCTTACCGTTTGTTTTAAAAATAAATTTAAAATCTGCTCTTTCTTTTTGAATAATCCTGTGTCTATGTGTGTGTGTGTGTGTGTGTGTGTGTGTGTGTGTGTGTGT
>NC_068983.1:93138672-93139711 GCF_001194135.2 Octopus bimaculoides
TATATATATATATATATATATGCATATATACATACGTATATGTACATACTTACATCTATATGTATATATATATATATAAAACAGTGTGGGCACAGAACATCATGAAATGTGTACACCAAAAATTATGAAGCACGAGTACATGGAAGATGAACTATTCTTTCGAACAATGAAAGACACAAATGGAAAACAAAGCAAACAACATAAAGAACGATCCTTCATTAGTTGTTGGCTGTTTTTCTAGACTCATATTTCGAACATTTAACAACAATATACACTTTTGATAAAACAGTTGCTCCCGCAAAGCACATTATAAAATATTGGGGATTTTGCGGAGTGTCAAAACAGGTAACACAAACAGGACAGCAAAAACAAACAGGAAGGCTGCTAGGCTAAACGAGGTTGTGGTAGCAAACATGTGAATCAAGCTAGGACAGGAGACAAACAAGAACACGTCTTCCTTGTTCCAGCTACAACGGAGAGAAAGAAAGATGTCTGATGGTCACGTGGGATCCACGTGAGCAAGGGAGGAGGAGTGAGGGAGAGAGAGTGATAGAGTAATAGGATAGAATAGTAGGAGAAGAAGATGTAAAAGAATGAGAGAAAAACGATGCATAAGAATTATTAATATAAAACTTAACTTGGAAGAGGATGCGTGGCGTTCAATCATATATTAATATAATATACTAGCAGAGCCACCCGGCGTTGCCCGGGAATGAAATTGTTGCTTATTGGTACTTGGAAACTTTTACGATAATTAAAATGGGGATTAAATGAAAAAAATTCACACAGCGAATATACCACGTTATTGTTTCACTGTTCTATACACAGATATACATTGACGCATGTCAGTCGAAAAGTGAAAGTGTAATAGTAATTTTACTTTAACACTCAATGGTTTTACACTTTTGTATATGACATGTACATACTATTCATGTAAGTGCTTCTTCATATTCTATGTTTTCTGTCTTGCCATGTTTATCACTGAGAATATAGAAGTTCTTTTCATCTCCAACTCTAGAACATCCAACATACAGCTGAC
>NC_068983.1:93142838-93150692 GCF_001194135.2 Octopus bimaculoides
ACACACACACACACACACACACACACACACACACACACACACACACACACACACACACACACACACATATATATATATATATAAACATAAAGAGAGAGAGACAGCATTGAAATTATCCATTTTCTGGATAGATTGTATGCTATGTTGATGCATTCTCTAAAGACTCATTGAAACTTAGCACAATTTATAGCCTACAAAAATATGCTTGGAGCACCTTTGTCTGCCAGTTGAGTCTGAAAGTACATCAAACATATATGTAGGAGATTGGTAGACTGGAATACCATCTTAAAGTTTCTGAGTACAAACACATTACAGATATTTTTACAGTGTAGCAGGGATTTATATTGAATTTATAATGTCTCAGTAATTATGCAATATAGAATGAGATATTCTGGAGGCGTTTCATAAAACATCCTATCCACGGAGAGAGTTTGTTGCTTATCACCATAATATCATGAACCCAGAGCTAAGGACTGGCATTTAATACCCCATGGGTTTTAAGAAACATGTTTCTAAGACAAAGATATGTATATTTTAAATTATGGTATGTAATAGTGATCAAACAGCATACACATTGAAATTATCATGCAGAGAAAAAAGTACCATAAGGTTACTAAGTTAATCAATACTTGGTAATCTATTCATATAGTTTTTCAATTCCCCAAACCCTAATAATAAATAAACAATACAACTGTTAATCACAATGATCTGTCCCAATGAAAAGATCACAAATCTTCTTTATCTGTAGAACACAGCTACATTTATATTATAGGCAATAGAAAAAAAATTATTCTCATTACTACGAACCAATCTTTGGTACTTAATCTCTGAAGGCTGCTAATCCCTGGAGTACAATTGAGAACAAATAGAAACAAAAATAAACAAATAACAACCATATTAACTAAAGTAAGAAAATTCTTTGATATTACCTAACCACAATACTTCACTGAACAAAAAGTGAATGTATCATTTATCTGAACAAAATATTATTTACACTTGTTATTCTGTTTACAAAAATGACATTGCTATGGAAACATGTTTTTTGAAATAACACTTTTCAAAATATACAGATTCAATATATCTACCTAGTGTACATGCACAAGGCCAGCAACAAGTAGTTGGTTTGCAATTTTAGTGATTTAGAGTTTACAGACAATTGAAGTAATCACCTTAGTATCATTTTTCAAGATCTATTGAAATAATAAATCTTAAGAGAAATCATTTGAAGGCATGTTAACCCTTTTGTTACCATATTTCTGCTTTTTGATTCCATTAATTTTGAGAATAATGAAGAATTTAGTAAAAAATAACTTTATCCTTATTAACTTGGTGTTTGGAATATAAATTAGCATGAAATTTCAACGGGAGATTTTAATTTGGATCTCTTTAAATCAGGAAGTTTGTAACACAGAACCAGGAGCACTTTCAAGTAAGTTGGTATCAAAAGAGCTAATATCAACATAAATGGAAAAAAATGGATTGTTCTGCCAGTGTAAATGGAAAGACAAACTCCACAACCTGATACTGTTTTAGGTATCAATTTATAGATGGAACTCAGAAAAATGTCTGGCAGGAGGAGGAGTTTTGTTTTTGTATGATATATTTTCCCACATTCCTAGCTATATTTACAATAGGTCTTTACATTTTAAATACACAATACTCATCATCATGCTAAGTAAACTGCATGCTATAATATAAAAAAAATAACAGCATTGTGTATGTAGATGGAATATCATATATTTCTGGCCTAAGTGAATTTTATGCAATTTCAACTTGAAAGTTGCACTCAATTCAATAAATTCTTCACAGCTCTTGACTTGCAGTAAAGTTTTCAAAACAAATTTTCTCTTATTGTAAATTTGAATACCCACTTTGCAGAGGATTTATCTTGTTTAATCTTAATATAGTATAAACTTAACTCATCACATTATTTTCTGAAGCTTGTTGCCAGCATTCCAATCTCAAAAATGATATTTAAATGAAAATTCCTATTTTTACTAGATATTAGTCATACCTAAGCCTTTATGTGATCAATAATTTATTAATGATGAAATACTGAGGATTTTGCAAGAATGAAAGAAAAAGTAAAAGACAGGCTCGATGGAAGAAATTGTTATAAACAATGTCCTGAGTATTCATTTGAAAATTTAATGTTTACACATTTTTTATTAGTTATATACAAATGCCATAACATATTTTGCAATGCAAGGTCAAGAAATTAAAAGAACAGTGTGTATGACTATTGAAAACAAATATCATCAATCAATACAATAGACTATTGATTTTATGAGAAATAATGAAAATGCAGAGACATCAATACCAAAATTAAGGATCCCATTAAAAAACTCAAAGAAGAAATAAAGGCATTTCAAATTAAATTAGTTCATAAAATACAAGATTCTTGAAAGATCCTCCCTGTTGTAAGACCATAAGTTGCATTTGAAAAATTCTTTCATAATTACAAGTAATCTTAAGAAGGATGAAGTAGAATGGGAAAATTTCTGATCAATAAGTGAAAAAAATGTCTAATTTGAGTAATGAAGTTGGTTATTAACTCAATATGTACTGGGGTAAAAATTTTGGTCAGATCATTCAAATTCCTGCAAAACTTATGAAGCCATCAACTTTTGATTTTTCACAAGTATTATCTTAATGAGAATTTCAATGAATTGAAAACAATAACTGAAAGATGAGATATTGTTGGTACAATTAAGATTTCTGGCCTTATAACTTCTTCCTCTTTCAGTGTTTTGATCAGTGAATTTATCAACCACCTTCAGATACCATTTCCACACACACATTCAAATTTAGATCCTTTATTTTTATATCAGGGTGTCTTTAATCTTAACCCAGCCCAAGCAATGAATTCTACTTTTAACTCAGTGTGTGTATAGGGAGGGAACAGGGGTATTATATGTGACCTAAGAATTGATAAAATATGTCAAAATGAATTTCTCTGTAGCTAGTTCAATAAACAAAAGTTGAAAGGCGGTAGAGGACTGCTGTTAGCACTTAAAGCCATGATTTCATTCCCTTTGCAAGTCAAATAACAATAAGTTTGTCTACCGTGTGCCTGAAGGAGATTTTGAAAAGATTTGGAAACAAACACCTCCCAGTTCCTCAATTTTATTGAAATTCATATAACATTTTCAACAATAAATTACAAAATAAAAGCTGTTTAAAGATGCTGTCAAAATAATTTTGTTCTTTTGAGAATATATGTTATATAGTTGAATATAATAGAAAAGTTTTAATAAAATATAATTCAAACAACAAATAAATAAATTATTCTTGTATTAGTCAAATCAAGATTATACAGCAAATGTTGAACTTTCACCTTAGTCATATTAACTATTAAGTTAGCATCAAAGTAGCCCAATAAAATCACAAGATATGGATAATGGGACTTGGAATAGAAGCTAAAACATTACTGACAAAACACTGGAAAAGACATTAAAATTGATATTATTCAGGCAGTTTGAATGCTTTTTTTATGGTTAACAGGCAGAATGTGTTAACAAATTCAAAGTTCTATTCTGTTTTGTAGTGTTAATGTAACAGAAGAACAAAACCAGAGAAAAAGAAAAAAATAACCAGTTGCAGCAAAGAAAGGCACTCAAGGATTAAGCAGAATGTGAAAGTTAAAAGTGCTTGGAATGATGCATGGAATAGCTTTACAGAGCTACACTGATATTTCAGAAAACATCACTATGTCATATAAAGTGCCCCTCCCCGCTCACAAATTAGTAACTTATTTTTTCATTTCTTTATGACATCAGATCCAGAACTCATAATAATAACACTGTAACAAAATTTTAATTTTTTTTTGTCTTTGTCGGTAAATCAAAGGAAATAACTACTATTCCCTTCTAACTTTGCTTTTGTGACCTATTTTCCATCACATTTCAGACAAATTCAGTACTGAGTTGCTGAAGCAGAAATACCCCTATAGCAAATATTCTGCTCAATACCTTGGATTTGTTTGTCAGTTGCTTGACCATAACCACTTAAGCATGTCGATTAGAGTGTAACAATATGTGCATCTCTGATCATGAGCAAGAGTATTTGGGAAGCAACATAGCCATGTGTTGAGAGGGTTTCTTAGGGGTTTGAACAAATGTAACAAAAGTTTGAAGGAAATATTAGTCATTTTTCATACTTTCTAGGGGTAAGCAAGTAGGACATAACAGTTGCTACCCAAGGACAAAAATTGTGTTACACAGTGTAATAATTGTTTTTAACATAGGTAGTATGAGACCAGAAGTTTAGGAGAAGAGGCAGGTTGATTAAATCAGCCTTGTACTTCACCAATGCTTTATTTTATCAAACCCTGCAGGATGAAAATCAAAGGTGTCCTTAGTGGGATCTGAACTCAGTATGTAAAGAGTCAGATGAAATACTGCAAAATATTTTGTCTGCTATTCTAAACAATTCTGTCAATCCACCACAACAATAACAGCAATAATAATAATCATTTCAAATTTTGGCACAAGACCAGCAGTTTTGGGGCAGGGAGTATGTCAATTATACTGAACCTAGCACTCAACTGGTACTTATTTTACTGACCCTGAAAGAATGAAAGGCAAAGTTGACCTTGGTGGAATCTGAACTCAGAATGTGAAGATGGATGAAATATTGCTATGCATTTTGCCCACAGTGCTAATGATTCTGCTAGCTTGTCACCTTAACAGCAACAATAATAATCATTTCTATTATAGTCACAATGCCTGAATTTTTTTTTTTTTTTTTTTTTTGGTGGGGGAGTTGATTAAATCACTGCCAGTATGCAACTGGTACTTATTTTTTGTAATTTGGAAGGAGAGGGCAGGTTGATTACATCAACCCCAGTGCTCAAAAGGTACATATTTCATCAACCTCAAGAGGATGAAAGTCAAAATAATAATTTAGGTAGAGAAACCAAAATTAGGGATGTAAATGGGAAATATTCATACAAATATTTCAGAGTAGATAATCTGATAAAATATAAAACAACTCAAGTAAAAATATAAGAAAATGGTACTACAGTAGAGTCAGAAAAATATTAGAAACTGAAATCAGAGCTAAATGTAAGATAAGAAAGCTAGCTATCATAGTTATAAACTACAATTTCATCAAAATGAATCAAAAGTAATGAAGTTGAAGAACTTAGAAAACCAGGAAACTACTAACATCATACTGAACTTAATACCCCAAAGCTGATATAAAGAGAATATGCAAGGAAGACAGAGTCTGATACAAACAGACTACTACTATAAAATCATAATATTGGGACAAGAAAAATATATTGAACGGAAAGCTGTGAAACTGATTAGTGTACTAAAGAAGAATGAAATCAAAACCAAAGACATTATTTCTCACTTGTGTGTGTGTATACATACACATATGTATGTGCATGTGAGAATGCATGCATACATAGATACATTTATAAGGAAAATTTAATACGAAGATGGAAAATGGCAGGCATTAGATTTTGGAAATAAATGCTTTTGCTTAACTTTCCATCAAACATCATATTACCATTATTTGATTAATATTGGGGCTTGCATACATTTGTTTCTGCACTGGACACCAGCCTGAAGTTGCTGAGTTTACATTTATATATCATTATAAGATTATTCTTTAGAATAGCTATATAACTGAATATTTTTCATCAACAGCTATGTGTTGGTGCTTCCTCAGGTGGAATGCAATCAAGTGCTGTTGGTTTTTCTAGGAGTTTCCTCAATATACCATGTCTATTCCTCTCTACCAATCAGCTTAGATTCTAGGCAACACATATTGTTGTAGCAATAGAAAACACACAAAAGTAAGATCACAATAATAGTACCAACAACAATAACATCAAAAGAATAAAGGTGACCTTAATAATATTGATAATAATAAAACCTAGGATCTATTTAAGTGATAGTGATAAGAAAATTAAAATAAAACTGAAGATAGCTTTTACCAAGCAGTAGATGAAGTGTGTCAGTGGGTTGAAATAAAATAAAAAAATTACAAGGGATTGTTTTTATTGCTATGCTATCTTTTTTGACCCAAGACATCTATTTTGAATTATCCATTATCTTTATTCTTTCAAGGTGGCAGGGGAGGCGTTTGGCTTCAAGCAAACTTCACAAAACCCAATGGCCATTAAATACTTTACTACAGCCTTAATTTCTTTTCTATATTTTATATATATGTTTTTCATTAGTTGCTTCTGCTTTTTAAACATGCATGTCACACATTATACCCTTACATATCCACTAACTTAGATGCATGCTAATACTTGTACATACTGCATTTTCTCAAGCAATGTCCAATTTTCCCTTCCTTAAGCATTAGCTTTTTTACTGCTGATGTATATTTGTTAAATCCACTACCAAAAAGATATATTATCTTATTTTAGCAGCACTTTCTAACAAAAACCTGCAGTTTTCTTTAGATTATTTTCTTCACATGATTTTACACAGCATTTTTAGATTTTTGCAATGATTTCAATTCACATGTAATTGATAATTCTGCTATCTGGATGCATCAGCTTATCTTAAATTACATTTTTGATATATTAAAACATTAAATTATCCATGTCTATATGAACGCTATACATATTCCAGATATGTACTTTCCATAACAGTACTTTACACTGAATGCTGTACAACCTCCTCTGATTAATGTTGTCACATTGTATCTGTTATAAATATTACATTATTTTAATCATCCCTGTAAATATAACAATCAATTCTCTATCTATTTCATTGAGTATACTGACTTGTTATAATCAGTACTCAACATATTTACAAATTTTGTCTTGAGAGGATAAATTTAACCATCTTTCTGAGAATTTTGTATCTATTTTTTAGATTTTGGAGATAAATGTTTTTGCTTAACTTTCCATCAAACATCATATTACCATTATTTGATTAATATTGGGGCTTGCATATATTTGCAATTATTGTAGGATTATAATCGACAAACACAAATTTTTATAATCATTTTAACAAACTTTCTAGCAACAATGCTAACTAGTTAATATTAGTCATCCACTTATTTGATTATTATCGACTTATACAGATGATTCCAATTCTTTAACATCTACTACATAGACCATTTTTCATAATCATTTTAATACACTTGCAAACAATAATAATGTTAACATGTTATTATGAGTCATTCTCTTAAGTGATTATAATTAGCATGGAGTAATTATTACAATTCTTTTCCATATACAGATTATATAAATTTTTTACAATAAGTTTGTTAAACATGCAAACAACAAAGTCAACTTGTTACTAGAAGCCACCCATTTATGGGGCAACAAGCGATTCACACAACTTATTACAATTCTTTTAACAAGCATGCAAACAATAATTCTAACCTGTCATTGCAAGTCATCCGCTTATGTTAAGGAATACTTTGATATAATTTCAGTGACAACTAGAATTTCTTACATTATTTTTTTTTTCAAATTCTATAAAAGAACTTTTTAGTTTATGGCTTTAGTTGAAATGCATATTATGAGGTTATTGCCCAGATTATATTAAAACATATACATATATATACACACACATATCATCATCATCATCATCGTTTAACGTCCACTTTCCATGCTAGCATGGGTTGGACGATTTGACTGAGGACTGGTGAAAACCAGATGGCTACACCAGGCTCGAATCTGATTTGGCAGAGTTTCTACAGCTGGATGCCCTTCCTAACGCCAACCACTCAGAGAGTGTAGTGGGTGCTTTTACATGCCACCGGCATGAAGGCCAGTCAGGGGGTACTGGCAACAGCCATGCTCAAAATGGTGTATTTTGCATGCCACCTACAGAGGAGCCAGTCCAGCAGGACTGCCAACGAACTCGCTCGAATGTC
>NC_068983.1:93150830-93172822 GCF_001194135.2 Octopus bimaculoides
CACACACACACACATATATATATATATATATATATATATATATATATATATATAAATAAATATACACACACACACACACACACATATATATGTATATATATATCCATGAGTGTGACAAGTTCATAGGAACATAATTAGAATATAGAACTCAAAGTTAGAAATCTGAGTGTCAATAAGTGTAATCCATAACCAATAGTCTGATAAAACATATTTTGTCAGACCACTCCATAGTGAATACCAAACATAACTTGACAGAGAGAAAGCCAACAATGGCTCAAAAGCTTTGAAATAAAAGCAGAAGTGGAGGCTTTAACATTAGTTGCACATGACCAATAGCTTGCCCAAAAGGAGATTCTGAGCCAATGCGATCAGTACAATGTAACAGTAAACCACATCATCTCTGGTTGCCCAGTCTTGCTAAGTTCATCTATATTCACAGACACCAGTTGGTAACTAATTGGTGACACTTTGATATATCAGACTCCAGTATGAAAATGGATTAGAAGTGGTAGATGAAAAGATCCTGGTTACAATCACTTGGAACAATGTCTGTCAGGACTGACAAGGAAATCAAGGTTAACTGTTCAGATGTAATAATTATGGACAGGAACAAAAATGTCTATGTTTTGATAGTCATCTCAATCTCCACTTCTGACCAAAACATCGACCAAAAGGTGGTGGAAAAACCAATTGAAGTAAAAGGACCTTGAAATTGAAATTATCAGGATATGGAGCAGGAAAGTAAAAACACGACCAAAACTAATAATTGCAGCACAAGGTATAATTATAAAAAAAGATAAAAATCAAGTCATATCAGAGCTGAAAACATGTATAATCCAAAAAGTAATCCTGATAGATATAGTTCACATCCTCTACAAGCGCTTTCAGTTTAACTGCACAACTTAAACAGTATATTCTCAGTAAATGTCACATGCCCTATTCATCCGACACTCAATAAAATAACACAATTCATGCAACACATTTTGTGGATTTACTCTGTGGAAACAGTATAATACAATGCATATTAGCCACAATCACCACATCTTTATACGCAATAGGTGAAAGACTAAAACAACACTAAAAACAACAAGCTCAAACAATGCAAAAAAGATTTAAGAGTATTAACACAACATTACATTCCTAAAAGCAATGTTGTATACACCTCAAGAACATGGAGGTGCATGTAGTTGAAATACATAAAACTATTGAAGATATAACAACAGCCTAACAACAACAATAAAACAGCAGCACATGGAGGTAGTTGCATTGCCTAATGCAAAAGCAACATTGGAAAAATGAAATTAACTTGATTGAGCCAGCAGCTATGTCCACTGGGCAATGTGCCGACATGCTAGAAAAATGAAATTAACTCAGAGACAGTTCACAATTAAGAAGTAATGTTTCAATTTTATACTAATATGGGTATATAATTTGATAAAGTGCCATGTTTCAAAAATATATGTCATTTCAAAAACCATTGGAGAATTAATGAATATGAACTAGAAATTTATTTTCCAAGTTGCTACTATTATTCTTCAGGTTAACTGATTTCTAGAAATATTGTTGCCAATCTAAGCCTAGAATATAGATATTCTTCTGCATTACTAGTAATTCCACAGATGTACATATCAATAGACCTACATACAAACCTATTTTGAAAAAAGTGAACATAAGATCAGGTTGAGAAGTGAAATTAACTATTAAAGCAACAGATTATGCAAAATTACTTCCACTTTTTAATTTGATACTAATGTAATACAACCACTGATATTAAGTTATTTATTTTAGTAATAAAATAACAGAAAATATTATTCATAGTTATCAGTTTAATATATCAAGAATAATAGAGCATAAAATAAAACAATGACAACACTTTATGTTAGATGGCTATAAGAAAGATATCGTGGTTGCTAAGTAACAGAATGTGACAGATAATGTTAGTGATATCTGGAAGAATATTAGAAATTCATAACAACATTAAACACAAAAGAATTATTTCCCTGATACAAGCTGCTTCTTTGATGCATTTATTTGAAATCATGCCACACTCGGTGATTAGGAAATTAAAGTGCAGAGTATACATGAATTTAAATATAAATCAAGTTCAAGTAAGTCTAAAATATAAGTGAAAATTAGAGGAGGAATATAATATTTCTGGTTGGAAATGATAATAAGTAATATGAAAATGAAATGAAAGCAGATGGTAAAATCCTGGAAGTATATTTTATAGATTGAAGGACTGCTATTGCCATAGAGAGTTAAAGTTATATCTAAGATATGAAATTTCTTGAAAAAGGATTTCTGTGAGGTAAGAAAGAATTTAAAATGAAAATTTAATGAATTCAAATTTGTAGAAGCATTACCTTTGCCCTAGTAAAAAAAAAAATCAGTCAACCAAAACTGATATTTAAAGTTTAAATCATTCTGTGTTTAAATGAACTTGAATATCTAAATGTCTAATAATACAATTATTCAAACTACCGATTGTTTTGATTTATTTGACATTCGATAATCATCAGGTATTTTACTTATGTCTTCCACATCTCAAACAACATTCAAACTAGAAACTTGTATTTCTATACTAATGGTAACAACAATCTGAATTATTAGGCCACTAAGAAGTGGATTAGAATTTTACTACCCTTCATTAAGAAATAAGGGGTCCTGGACTAACATATATGATATAAATATAGTTAATATTTTCTCCATTGCTGGACATGCTTTCAGAGAAGGTTAGAAACTAAAGACACTGCCTGTGTGACAGTTCCATTTGTTCACAAATGTTGCAGGCTACTAAGGCAAGGAGACATGCATGTACATAGACATGCAACAAGTTTCTTTCCATTACCATCTATCAAATCTACTCATAAGGTTTTGGTGGCCTGGGACTAGAGTAAAAGACAATTGCCAAAGATACTATATAGTAGGACTGAACCAGTAAACTTTTTAACCACACAACCATGCTTGCTACTTCACTGAACTGATGATCTAACAAGAGTATAAGCTCTTGTTTACAGAAGTCAGCAAACAAATTATTTATAGATGTATGTTAATGTCTGAAAAGCATATCTTAGATTCATCAGTCTGGCAAGGTAGCTTTCACTGAGAAAGTCAAACAGTTAGGTCAAAGCATAACAGTGTTTCAAAGTTCCTTTACACCAGTGAATCATATTATGAACATTGTCAACAGGGAGGAGGTGTTCTCTGATGATGAAAAATACAACAATGATCAGATATTCATACTCAAATCTGCCAGAACATATTGAGAATGAATAGACACATTATTGTTTGAATTCTCATTGTTCTGTGTGCAGCCCATGAATTATTATTACCAGTTTGAAAGGTTTTTCACTGAAATTTCATTGCATAATTTCAAAATCTGTACTTAATATCTGTTAAACTAGTGCTTTTGTTAAATTCATTGGTCCAACAGGATAGTTTTGACTGAGTAGATACACAATTAGGTTGATGTACCAAAGTATCTTTAAAGTCTCTTTAAGTGAACCATGTGTATTATGAGCATAAACCATCTAAAGGGAGGAGGTGTTCGCTGATGACAGAAAAAAAAAAAAGCCACCAACAATCAGATATTTACATTTGAATCTGCCAGAATATGTTAAGAATGAACAGATATGTTATTATTTTAGAATATTGATTTCACTTAATTTTTGTCAAACAATTTTAGAAACTGTAAAAATACTTTTTTTCATCTTCAATGAAGAAAACGAAAAGAGAAAACTATTTTTTAATTGACTGAGATGAGATTTTATTAAGATTATAAGTTTTCAGAGTATTAACCATATCTTTAAAGTGTGTAATTGCAATATTCATATTGATGCTACATTCCAATGCATTTGCTTTTTTATTATTGGATATGTACATGAGGCCAGACTGGATTTGAACTAGGAACCCATATTTCTCAAATGAAGTTAGTAATAGCCTTCTATACTTTTTTATTTGCTGAGTCAAAATGGGCAATATCCAGGATCTTTGTAGACCATCAGAGACCAGTGAGCATGATGCCATTAATATTCTGTTCAAACTGTTGCAGATCAACACCTGCAAGAGAGGCACAAGTAAGGACAAGATTCCAGAATACTGATATTATAAGGAGAAAGGATTGGGTATTGTGGTAAGTGTGGAGTTAAGGCATCTGAATACAACAAAGGTGATAAAAATTGGAAAGATGTGTGGATCAGGGGTACCTGAGTGAAGAAGGTATGAAACTAGCCAGATCCAACGAGCAGAGGTCATTATAAGAGCAATAGAAAAGACAAAGAGAGGCGGCAGCACCTGTGGGCCAGAGGCTGGAGCATATTTATTAGTTTCTGAATGCTGATCAGTTGAATAACCCTTCTCTGAATGTAGTCCAGGATGTCTGTGTATACAGCAACAACACAGTTCCAGGTGTGGAAGCAATACTCTATTGAAGGCCTCGTATCTTGTACAGTGTTAGCAATTGTTGGGGGATATATCTTCTGATTCTGAGGAGAAATGCCAGATTTTAAGCTCTTTGGTGTGTTAAGGATTTGCTTCTGTCAGGAGATATCATTGGTGATAGTGAAGCCCATAGGACACTACTGATGCAAGGGATGAGAGATGAGTAGAGCCTGTAGCCTGGAAGTTTCAGTAGAAGATTTGCATGCTGGACATGGTCAAAAGGCTTTGCTGATATCTAGGCAACAACATTGCTTTCACAAAACTCTGAAGCATGAGGTCACTGGTGAGTGACACAAGAAAGTAGACCTACAGTGGAAACCATACTAGTGGCCACTGAGGAGAAAGAAGAATTCAATGTATTAAATGATGTATTGAAGGACATCATTATTAATGGTTGTCTTCATTACCTGAGAGATGTTCAAGTGAGTATAGAAATAAAAAGTTTCTAGCTTGCATCCAGTCAGGAAAAAGAATTCCAATGATAATAAGAAATTGAATTAATTAAAACAATATCATTCATTTTATTAGTTAAGATATAAATATTGTACATCTATATATAACATATTAAAATATATTAAGATGAGGTTATTAGTCTATAACATAATAATCTTTAAAACAATCTGGTTTTAAAAAATAACAAAACCTATTTCTGTCTTTAATTTGTTTATATCTGCTTTATGGATTAAAAGTAATTTGTTATATTCTAAGTTCTCTCCTAAAGAGATAATGTAATAATTTAATGTCTAGTATTTCTTGTTTATGCAATGATCATTTACTAATTTACTATTTTATGCTAAATTCATTAACCTTTGCAGGAACTGATTTAACAAATTTTCTGAGCTTGAAGGAAGATGAAATGTTTTTCTGTGATATTTCTTATAAAATACCTTTAAGTGATAATGATATTAATAACATTTCAGATGTAGTTATTTGGTATTCATTAGTTGATATTCAAATTAGCTTTCATAAGAAAAATTTTGGAGGTTTCATGACTATTTTTGTACTCGTATGTTTAAACTGAAAGATTGACTATTATTATTATTATTATTATTATTCACATTAACGCATTAGAGATAACTTCATCTAGTTCAGGCAAACATGTCTTTAATTTCCTTATGCAATAACTGTGCATCACTAGCTCACGCACACCTCACTAAGTATCATTGCTTATGTCATGTTTGTTTGTTTGATTGTTTAAGTATCTACTCCAATATCTCAAAAACTACTGAAGTTAGCAAATCCAATTTTTTTTATCAGTAATTACTAAGGAAATTAACGTTTCTTTGAAGTTTTACTTTCTTTTACAAGCCATTTGGATATTAAGCATGCAGCTCAATTCTGTTCAAAACACCATGTATTTAGCAAGTTGTGGCCTTTGTGAAAAAATAAATGAAGCTGCATGGAAAATATTAAATGACTGAGAATTCTTTACATAAAGATAATATTTCTGTCAGATATCAAAATGTAGAAATATTAACTACATATGTAGATATAACAGTAACTAGTACAAAATAAATTCAAATATTGTACAAAATAGATTCAAATTTTAACTGCACATGTGAGTATAATAGCAGCACAAAAGACATTTAAATATTGTTTTTAATGAGTTTCAAACATTGAAATGTAGTCATGCTGGAGGTACTATCTTCAAAATTTTTGGTTACTCATATTAACTTAATATTTTTCTGGAACTTACTTTACTGACGACAACAACCTATGTTGATCTAAGCATAAAGAGACATAATCTATGCTTCCTTGACTCTCTACATTGGAATGTACCAAACTCTTTCAAAATACATATATATAAAGGGACTGAAATGGTATCAAGAAAAGCCTGGTTAGAGGCCCAACCTTCTGAGTTCTTTAACAGGGCTTAGTGAAACTGAAGGACAACTGCAATAAGTGTGTGAATCTGAGCAGAGAATATGTTAAGTAAAATCATAATTAACTGATTCTCCTGTATTTTCTTTTACCCAAGCCAGGAACTTTTCAGCACCCCTTTGTTTATCATTTTTCCACACAGTTTCCATTTACCTAATTTCACATGCAAGATTTTGCTACACTGGGAGGCCAAATCTGGAAACAAACTTTGTAACTACACATTGTCACCTTCATCCATACATACTGAATATTTTCCTTTGGCTGTAATTTATTAACTGGGTCAAATATTTTTCCTGGTCATACAAAAGAATGTGAAGTGGAGTGTGCACTGAACACTCTCCCACTTATTTTATTTATTATTTCTCACCTATTTTCAACAGGATTTTTCTTCATGTTATTGGATATAAATGATTAACAATTTTTGTTTCCGTATTTCTAAATGGAATCCTTCAATATATCTTGAGGTCATCTTAGAAATATTATTTGACAATTAATAAAAATCCTTAGTTTGCTGACAATTTAATTTGTTACTCATTTCTGAAAGTATTTTGGAAAAAAAAAAAAAAAAGTACTTAAATTCAGTACGCTACAGTGTGTGTGTGTGTGTGTGTGTGTATACATGTATGTATGTATGTATGTATGTATAAGAAATTGAAAATGCACTGGACATTTTCAACCTCTTTTTCTATATTTCTACTCATTTGGAATAAAAATCTTCAGAGTGTGTGTGTGTGTGTGTGTGTGTGCATACACATATCCATACACACACAGATTTTTCTGAATTATTCAATTTCCGAACAATTTCTTTTTCTTATGACAATTAATATAAAATCTCATACATTTACTTACTAGTGATTCCTCCATCACTAATGCAGCATGTATGCTAATGTAATGCTTTGCTGAGAAGTTCAGAATAAGAGAAAAACATGTTCACATTTGACTCTACTACAATATTTGCTTAGAAAATAAATACTAGCAATATTGGTCATTAACTAATACTTTTGCTCACCATATTTATATCAAGCATTAAATGTTATACTAATTCACCTCTGTATGTTTGTGTACATACATAGATAGATAGATAGATAGATAGATAGATAGATAGATAGGCAGAGAGACAGAGAGAAAGTCTTTTTGTAGAATTAATGTTGAGTGGTGAGTGTACACTGGTGTTACAAGAAGAAGAAATATGCAGCAGCTACCATCATTGTCCTTACATCCAGTAAAATTTCATGATCGATAGCACATTGCTGTGATTCTATCATGGAAATCCAATCAGAACAACTGTTATCTTTCTGCTTGAAAATCACTTGCTAATGTGTTAGTAGTTTCTTAGATATCATCTACACATATTTCCTTTAAGCCTTTTTGGATTTATGATATTTGGAATTGTGATATAAAGCTTAATGATTCTGAAATAAAAAATAGAAAAAAAAAGTTTTAATGTCATTTTGTACTTTTTCAAAGAGAATAATTTATTTCTTTGCTGTTGCTTGATTTTAGTTGATCTTTCTGCCAAATATGACAAAGTGGATATCAATTTTCGACATTTCAACAACCTATGCCAACTATTTCTCACCTATGGGGCACACCCCAATAGATGGGAAGCATGCCAGTATCAGTTGCAGCAGTATAATAATCATTCTTTAACATTGGTGAAACATCAAACAATTAAATGGTAATTTGCTAAGATTGTTGCATCTCACATTCACTTTATTATAATAAACCATGTGATGAATAAATATATTTGAGGTATAATACATTGGTAATTTATACTAATGAGGAAATATATTTCAAAGAGTTTGTACAATAGCAGAATTCTTAGGTCATTTTATTATGAGATTCAATTATATTTTTTTATCTGTTTTATATCCATTTTTCTACATATCAATCGATATGAGTGAGAGTTCTTTTTCTTTTCTTTTTAAATAAGGTTAGACTAATTAGTTTTACTGTCAGGTGATATAATTTCTCCTACCAACTAATTAATCATAAAGCAGGACTGATACCAGTTGTTGGCCAGGGAGACTGATGCAGTGTATTATGCTTTGTCTATTGGTAATATTCATTCACTAACTCACTACAATCATTAACACACAGACATGTAGTTTCTTTGTTTTCTATCATGTGCTTTTCCTCTCTTTGATCGTCTGTCATGATATAACAGTTTAGAGGAATCTAAACTATCTCCTGCATATCCTCTCTACTCTGAACCAACCAGTTCTTCTCTTGTGACCCTTGCTGTATCTTATTTCTCATATATCAGCATAAACATTTCAACCAATCCTAACCTTTCCAGAACCACAACCTTCTGGAATTTCCACCCTGCAGATCATCAGTGATCTCAGAGGGCCTGCAAATGTGATGGGCACTGCCACTTTACCTGTCATTTTAAGAAATTCACTATAGTATAGATTATATAGTTTAAGTCCACACTTGAATTCACATTACTACACTTAAACTGAAAATTATTGTTTTTCTTAATATGTCCATTGTTTAGTCCCAGCCTAGCTCTGAGTGAGTAAACCAATGATCAAAAGAATATCAACCATAACCAACCTCTTGCCAGAAAATAAACAGATAGGATTATCATGGCTGAAATGCCTTTGATTATAGGCCTCAGATTAGGGATGACCTGGAGCTGAACTGTTAAAAAAAGAAATTTCATCTAGATGTATCAACCTTCGAGAACTAAGATCTTTGACCATGGATATAATGAATGAAAAAGCAATGACAAAATATGAGCTACAGACCATTGGCTAGTTATGTGATAGTGTCTACTTTGACATTCATGCTTTCTCACCCAGTAAAATATGTCTGAATTGTTACAAACATTCTCTACTGATAACCTCATCTTTTGAAACAAAGATTTTTCAACATTTACAGCCATGCTTTTCAACATTGGATTTTCAACATTTACATCCATTTTTGCCAACTCAAATACCTTGAGTTGATAAAGGAATTGCTATACTGATTTTATCCTGTAAGAAATAGAAGCTAAATTTCCCTCAAACCTCAAATTACATTCCCCCAACTTAAAGGAAATTCACATTAAATAATACATATCGGATGCTCCTAAAAAGTTGTGATGCTCATGACTGGGTTATAAGTTTGTTCAATCAGGGTTGAGCAGGGGCTAAAAACAGCATCTCACTACCTTTAATCTTCTATATTATTCATCAAATGCCTTACGTTGTACTTGGGTGTGTGTGAATTTGTATAATGAGAACTAATTTTCTATTTTACTATAATATTATTTTTTATTATTTTACTGGTTTCAGTCATACGACTGCAGCCATGCTGGAGCACCGCCTTGAAGTGATTTTGTTAAACAATTTTACCCCAAGACTTACTTTTGAGCCTAGAACTTATTCATTCATTCTCTTGCCAAACCGCTAAGTTATGGGACATAAACACACTAACACCAGTTATCAAGCGATGATGGGGACAAAAAAGACACAGACACATATATATATATACATACATATGTGTGTGTGTGTGAGACGGGCTTCTTTCAGTTTCTGTCTACCAAATCCACTCAAGGCTTTAGTCATCACAAGGCTCTAATAGAAGATACTTACCCAAGGTGTCATGCAATGGGACTGAACCCATAACCATGCGATTGGGAAGCAAGCTTCTTACCATATAGTCAAATGATTTATGTCTGAAAAACAGCAACTACTACTACTGTTTCTACACGGTTGAATGAAATGTTATGATTTCAAGAAATTGGTTCAATAGCTTCATTGATCAAGAGATTAAATGTCTTGGAAAGTTGTGCTCTCCAGAAGAAATATTTTTATACTGCAGCTTTACCCAACATTCAGGATATGTACAACATATGATCACTTCCCTATTTTGACACTTATCATTTGTGACACCATCTTGTTTGCTGATCTACTCCCTTCCTTCCATCCTGAACTTAGAATCTGGTCCTTCAAAAAAAAGAACCAACTATTTTAATAACAGCTTCTACTCTAGCATTCTATCACTTACAGAATGGATGATCATCTAGAAATCCGTTAGTAAATAAATAATATTCTACACCCTGTTATCTTTATTAAAGCTTTTAGCTTCTAAGAAATCAGTCAAATCATACTTCAATGCGTGTGCAATGGTATATGATAATATAGTATATGATAATATATTTCCATATCAAATACGATTGAGAGGAGCGGCCAGTTTGATTAGAAGTTTTGTTGTTATTAATTCTTGCTAATCTTTGATTCCCCCCCACCCCACTAGATTGTTCTTGTAATCTTCCTTTTCTGTTTCAAAAACTGATTGTTAGTACTTCTCTACTTTTATCTTTCAATATATTTGGGAAAGGCAAAAGCATTACAACTTCTTTTCCCTTCCAACAACCCATTATGCTTCTTAATATTTTCCTTAGCAATTAAACTTTTCTTCTCTCATTCATAGTGGAAGGGTATCTGGGCAACTAGTCACTTCAACTTAATGCAAAAGTTTACTTTTTTGGTATCACAAGAACAGTGAAGAAATAAAATTACAGCTTCCTCCTAAATAGACAATGATTGGCACAATAGGAAGAAAGTGGGGCTTAGAAGGGTAACAATTTGTGATGAATATAATCAATGCCAGTGACTTAAAACCTTCATAAATCAGCATATTTGCAGCTGTACAATCTTTCTGTATTATGTAGCACAACAAATATTTCTTTTTGTGAGGGAGTGGCTATATCTAGATTGTAGACATTCTTTGCAAGGAGTGGAATAATCCGAACTGGAACAAGGTTCATGTCTTCCATGGTCCATTTGTGATTGCATGAGCTATGTAGAAGCATAACCAGCTCATGAGTCATAATTCAAATGGTTACTTGAATGACACTCCTTTTGAGATGCTGGTCCAAGGTATCATTTGTTGGAGGTATTCTCTCTAAATTCCTGGCCAGCTGATAGAACATCATTCTCAGATCATCTTTGGCATCATTGGTGTGAGATTCATAGGAGTACAGCTAGCAGACAAGCTGCATCCCAAACTCTTTTAGTTGTATCTCTTTCAGTACTACCAGGAGTTACAAACATGTACCTATAAGCTTGAACTTGCACTCCTGATATGATTGTATGAATGAGTTGTTGCTACTTCTAAATGAGTAACAACTGTACTTCTGGTTTTCCTCTCTAGATTATGATCTCAATAATCAAAGATTATCTATACTTTAGAGTGTTTACAGGCCTGCTTCAGAAGAATGTTGTGGTCACAACAGTAATTTGGTAAGGATAATGTGTTCTCATGAATTGGATAATGCTCTTGAAAAAGTTCTACCTGCTACCTCTGTCTCAGTGATTCCAGCTTCTGTGATGATTTCACATCATCCAGACTCACATAAGAAATATCTTCTAGTAGCCCACAGAGACATTTCAATAGGATGTCCTCCTAAAATTACAAGAAATATGTCATCTTCAAACATTTCAGGGAAACACCCATTTTATATAATATTATATAGACTTCAAGATTACATTTGATATTCTTTTGTTCTTGAACACTTAATTACTTGAAAATATAGAAATAAAAAAATAAATATGATTGCAGATCTTCATTAAAAAGCAAATGACACCAAAAAGGTTCATATTAAATTAAAACTTTGCTGCTATTTGAATACTGTCACATTCCTCAAAAGTATAGGTTCATGCTATACTTGTCCTCTATTGTACTCATCACTGTTTACTCAGGCTGAAGTTTTAATGCCAAAAAGTAAACTTCTCTATAAATTTGAAATGAAAATTACTTTTGCTATATTGAGTGAAATCAATATAATCACGGATTTAAGCCACTATAACCAGCCAGGTTAAACTTCCATCAGATAGAATAATATACAAGTTGTAGAATGCTTGAAATACTCTTTCTATAGTTCTCTACTGTTAATTACAAGTAGCTTATAGTTGCTGAGCATGATAACCATTATTCCATCAGTTAACCATGAAATGATTCCAAGCCTATATTGGATTTTGTTATTAATGATCATAAATATTTGACATGCATGAATGAATTAAATGATGCTAAAATCACTTGGTGTAAGGATTGCAGACATTTTCATGCCCTGGGTAACTAATGTAACTTGAATGATTCCATTCAAACTAAAATTCTAACATATTCAAATCTAAATCTATAAATTTAATTTTTAAATAGCTTTGCAAATGTTAAGCAACATTAATGGAGACATCATTATCGCTTAATGCCTGCTTTTTTAAAGTTAGAGATCTGCAGTAGATCTTCATCCTCAATTATCTTGTCTGTAAGGATCAACATCATTATTCCCTCATATGTGTTTCTCTATTTTGGGAACATTTCACTGTCAACACACATACCAGTTTTCCTCAGCATGTGTCCATTTGTATCTTGTAACTGTCATCTCTGCTGTATGCATTGACTGAGTGTAGCCTCTTTTCCAACTTACATATGCTTTGCCATTCAAACATTACAAAAACAAATACTGAAGAATAGAAAAAACTGGGCAATAAAGCATGTGTTGATTTAATCAATTCACTTCAAGAGATTAAATAGTATCGTAGATTAAGATGGGCAGGCTTTCAGCACTTGAAAGAAGATACCTTCTACCACATGAATTACCCATAGAAAATTTCAACTCCATAAGAATCTATAAATTAATTTATATAATTCCTATTGTGCTTGATCAAAACAAACTTTGGAATTATGAGGAATTAATAAATGTCCAGAAAGAGGAATATATATATATTGACAAGCAGAGATTAGACTGCAAAACCAAAGGATTATTTACTCATTCAAGCACAATGCAACTATACAGAAAGAAATTGTATATTTCAATTACTAGGTTCTACAATAAAATATTAGCATTTAAAAAGATAATAGTGAGGCATCAGGAATTCAATTCTTTAAATTAACAGACAATTAACAGCAGAACCTGGTGTAGTCTTCTGACTTGCCAGTTTCCTGTCACACCATCCAACCCATGTTTCCAGCATGGAAAATAGACATTGAATGATGATGATGAATTATATAACAAATATAGGAAATAGTAGGGGATAGTAATATCAATTAGCAGTGAGGATATGTCCAAGAATGAAGGAATGTACACAAAAAAGTATAATAAAATCACTAGAAGACTTTTGAATCCACTGCAGTTGATGTAGCATGAACTGAAGACCATGAATATACTTACATAACTTATTGGAAGTTATAGTCAAGTTCTGCTAACTTGAAGATACAATTGATGTTGCAGATAAATGTAGTGACAATTCAAATGGGTGGGGAAAGTTCAAAGAGTACTGCCACCCCTTTTGGCAACAAAGGCTTTCTCTCTTTAGACAAAAGGAAGACAATATAAGATGTTTCTAAGAAGTGGATGAGTATATATCAAACATCAATGAATAGGTCATACATCAATAATTGTGTGTTCAGAATACTGAAAAGATTGTTATGTGAAATTTTACTGATTTTATATTGATCTATTTTAAATACTACTAATGACTTTAAAATGTATTTGTAGCATTGTTGGAATCTTACTAAAAACTTAACTACATTAACTCTTGAGATAAAATCATTTCAAGCAACAGATATGGGGACAGACAATGGTTTCTTTTCACTTAATGCATATTAAAATGCCTGGAGTGCTAACTGTACAAAAATAGTATTATTAATTTATTCATTCAAGCTAACTGAAATATAAAAATCAAAGCTAAATTTTAAAAAGTCGAAAATGCTGCAAGAGTTAATTAAAACAAGACTTATTAATCAAGCCAACTATGTTGATTAGTATAGAAACCATTTGCAAATCTATAACACCTCATAATTGTTATCAAAGTTATTTATGAATTATTGTCACTGCATGTTGAAATAACTTTTTGAAAATAAATCTTGCTGTGTTTTTTTTAAACCAAAAAACCATTTTTATTGTATAAAGATATCTTATTTCATTACCAAAATTAATCATTGTCAGTTTAAAATCCAAGCTCATTCTCTATCAGTACATTTGTGAACCCAACAATCTAAAGTATGTTCCATCCTTTAAACTGTTCTATTGCTTGTCTTCGTTATTTTTTCAACAATACTTTATCTTGGCATTATATGAAACAATCAGTCAACTGTAGATATGCAATACTTTGATTTCCAAACATTTTGTCCTAGATTTTTATTCTCCTCAATCATTGAAGATTTTTCTGCTTACCCCAGCTTGGTTTTCCTGTCACCCTACAACATTGAATGGGTCATCTCAGTAACAAAACCTACCAAAATACCTCCTGAAAAATTTCCACAGGTATTTCCCAAATTCTTCATTACCTGTCTTCATCAGTCTGCTTGTTGATGTTTGTTGCATAACCGCAGATAAGTCCTGGTTAAGCAGTCATATGGCATGCAGGCACTGGTCAAACAAGACATTACCCACATATTCATCTTCCCAATTATACCAGATGTACAGAAATAGATAGGACAGTAGAGAGAGTACAATATGTTCAGGCTGTCACGTTGCACTCCATATGATTCATCACTACAGTTCAGTTTGGTGAATTTCTTTGGTGGCTATTAATATTATCTTTTATTAAGGGAAAAACCAAACACACTCAGGGAAATAAAAAGAAGGTAGAATTGTCTATATATTTCTCAAAGGCATTAGTATTGTAAGTAAATTAAAATAATTCTATGAAATTGCCTCAGTTACATAACAATAACAATATCAATGATTGGAGAGCACGTCATTAGTTAAAACTTGAGGGAATAAATAACATTTTTAGACAAATACTAACAATCAATAACTCACTATATACAAAATAGATGGAGGACAAGGAAAGAGCATAATTACAAGGGTTTCCTTTTGGAAACAGATTCCTTGATTTAAGTAGATAGTGATATAGAAATTTCTATTTAAATTAGCTTATACTCAAGTTTTCCTTCTTAAGACCTAAAGCAGAAAATCTTAATCATATATTTCGACATTAAGTAAATATTTACTACGTAATCATTATTATGTACTGTTACTCTCTAAAAACATTTTATGTGACCAAAATAAAATAAAGAAGGGCTACCTTAAATTTTACTATACTTCTTGGCTATTCATTGTTTAAAATTCCAATATATTCCTTTTTATATAGTCACTGAACAAGATATAAAAACAATTGATTAGGAACAAAATTAACCTAAACGAGATGCAGCTCAACTTTTTGCCAGGAAGAGGTTCTACGAATGCTCTCCTTCTAGTAATTCAATTGCAGAAATATTTAGCTAGGAATAAGCCACTATACTTAGCATTTATTAATCAGGAGAAAACTTTGAAAATGTTCCTCACTCAGTAATTTGGTGGTCACTAAAAAAACTAAGGTAAATGAGGACTGTGTAAGCCATCTACAGGGGTGCAGTCAACAAAATGTGAGTATGATAATAAATTTAGTGTGATGGTAGAGCTCCACCAAGATACAGTTCTAAGCACCCTCTGTTTATTATAATTCTCCAGTCCATAATGGAGGAATTTAAGACCAGCTGTCTGTGGGAAAACTTAGATACTGATGACTTAGTACTTACAAATGGATTTGTAAAAGGTTTAGAGGAAAATTCCAGTCATGAAAGCAAAATCTATACTTGAAAAGCTTTAAAATGAACTTAACAAAGACTAAAACTTAATTAAGAAGGAAAGAAAACGAAACCCTTCAGAGAAATGGCTGAGATGGATAAGCATAAAATAAGTAGGCAGAAATTCCAAAGAGTGTAGACTATGGATGCATAAGACTGTAGTGAGATTGCAAACAGACTAACAGGGAAGGTAGACTTCCTATACAGCACAAGAGTAGTCAATAACAAGGGCACAAATGAAATAAAGTCTCTGAAATTACCAAAAAGCACTCTAGATGTAATTGGTAGTGTTTGTTACTCAAGTGATTTAATGAGCAGTACAAGTGGATATCCTAAAACATTGTACCTAAAGTAAACACAGAGTAGGAAATGTTTAGGGAGATATTACCATTGTTGGTAACAAAGGGCTTCTCCCACAGGTTGAAAGGTAGATTGTATGATGCCTGCAGACAAAGTGCAATGTTGCATGGCAGCAATACATGCAGCTTGAATATAAAATATTTGCAAAGATCAGAAAAAAATGAAGTGTACATGCTCTAATAAATGTGTAATGAAAGTATGCATGAATGACGGGGTACAAATGAGCTCAGAGAAAGGCTGAATATAAGAAAAATCGGATGTAGTGAGCAAGAGAGTGCACTGGTACAAGCATGTTAGGTGCATGAAGGAGTTCAACACCATTAAGAATTGAATGCTCAAATTAAATGGCATCAGGGGAAAAGGAGACATAGGACAACATAGGGTGAAGTGGTGAAAACTGATTTCAAGATGCTTAACCTCATAAAGGAGATGGCAAGGGACTGTGATGAGTGGCAACACATTTCTTGGTTACTTTACCTTAAATGACTATAAACACAGTGAGAACTCTTACAAAGAACAAAGCAGCTTCAAGCATGACGCTTTGATAAAATGCACCCAATATACTCTTTAAAAAAGCTAGCTTTAGAAATGAGTCCAGCCACAGAAACTATGCCAAAAACGAAATATGAATGTAGTGCAATCATTAACCTATCTAGAAGAGCAGTAGTTCCAAACAAGAACTGACTTGACAACCAATTCAACTAACTTAAGAAGTAAACCCTCTCACTTATTTTAACATAATGACAATGATTGACTAACAGATGTTATCTCTCTGCTACTATTAAAATACTGGTAATGTTCTAACAGGCAACATAAGTTTTCTTTTTTTTTTTCTGTTTCAGTCTTCTTTTACACAACTACTAAGATTTATTAATGATCTCATCATCTACTTTGTTTTTAAGATACAACTTTCCATTCCTTGTTTTTACAATACATCTTTCCAACCCTTGAAGATACATCTTTCCATCCTGGCATAAATTAGACAAGTCTGTAACACATCACATTTCTAGTACATCAAATCACTTTATCCCAAGTCTTTAGTTTGTTTTCATATGACCCCACTTCTATTTCATCCAACATATTTTCCTCCATTTATATCACATAATATATGTAGAGAATCCTCTTTCCTGCAAACAGTGGGTAATGTCTTTATTACTCTTATCACATTTCATGGATGGACTGTACCCATTCTCAAATGGTAGACTTTATCCATTTCCTGGTTTAATACTACCACCTGACACATGGGTACTTTTAGAGGAATCCATTCTGTTTCAAGTGTTCAGTCAGGAATAACATGAGAGTTGAGGTATTTCCCCACTCACCCACCCACCAGCTGACCTTAGAGGTCCTGCAAAACAAATATGGGTAATATATGAGTAATACCAAGAAATATATAAATAAAATGCCTTATATATAAGTACATTGTATTTTCTTAAACTTCCTCAACCCTATTGAAAGTATAATACAATCACTATAATGATAACCAGATGTTTGTCTCACAAGGAACCCATACTGAACTATATCAAGGTCAAAGATCCAAGAAATGAAGCACAGAAATCCAAGAAAAAACCCTTTAGATGCAATTTTTAAAAAACAAATTTCAAATTAGTATTGTTGGCATGATTTTATTTTAGCTTCTCATAAATACATAGTCCAAAAAGTGAACTTGACAGCAAAATGTTTTGCTCCTTTCGCTCTACTTTACCCGTTATTCCTTTACAACTCGGACTTCTTCAGCTACCCTCTTCTTGGTTTCACTGAGAGCAAGTTCATGTTTTTCATTGACCAAATTTTTCTAACTTTCTTGGCTGTCACATAATTCCGTGCACCACTATGTAGCATTTTCTCAAGAGCATCAATTTGCTTTTAACCTTTTAGTAAAAATTTCCATTTTTTAAATTTATTCTCTACATTCAAGTTATTAGAAACCTCTCCAATTCTTCTGGTTAGGTAAATTTTCTGATATTCTGTTTTGCTTTAAATTTCTTAAGAAACATTTTTTTTTATAAATTGATATACTATCCTGCAATAATATCTAATATCTGATGCTTCTATCTTTCTATTCACAAATTTAATGTGGTGTAAAAGCTGACCTTTACATATCCCTCACGAAAAATTTCTATTTCTCCCTTCTTGAATTTATTATAAGTTTATTCCCTATTAAGATATGTTGTTGATCCCTCTCCCTATCTTTCATTAGATACTACACACAAAATTTTAAAAAACTTGGTTGATTTCATTTTCTGAAATTAGCAGGCATGGCTGTGTGGTAAGAAGTTTGTTTCTCAACCATGGGATTCTGGATCCAATTCCACTGCATGGCGCCTGGGGCAAATGTCTTCTACTAAAGCCCTGAACCAACCAAACCCTTGTGAGTAGATTTGATAGCGGGAAACTGAAAGGAGTATATTGTATATATGGACCATTCCACAGTATTTTGTTTACACAAAATTTGCTGGACAGAAATAGAAAAAACTTTAACTGGTTAAAAATACTGAGACATGGACTCATCACAAATACTGAAAACCCAAATCTGCTTCAGAGAAACAGCAGTGTTACTTGTCCAATAAATGATTTCCCCCTCCACAATATTTTAAGGCCTTTAAGTCTTGTTAGTTCTCACACAAATGGCCTATTGAGAACTTCTGTTTTTAGGCTAGAGCTACTCAATAATATTTTCAAAATGGCTAGATGTTTTTCGTTCTGTCCAAAGTACATAAGTATTTTCTTTTTTTTTTTTGCTGTGGAGAGGAAGTCTGTTGTAGAAAAAGTGTGAAGTCCTCATGCAAACAGTCTGCAGTCTTGAACAGATACATTGTGTAGATAGAGAATGTCCAAAATGTGGAGTTACTGAGCCAGTAGATGAAGTGTTTGCTGATGCTAATGATGATTTCATGGTATTTCATTATCAGTAGGTGATTGGCAAAGATAAGCAACTGAGAAAGCTGTTGCAGGAATGCACAATTGCTGAGGCAAAAGAAGATCTTGTGGAGCAACCACAGCCAATTAGCAGACACATTTACAACATTAAGTGGCAGTTTGCAGAGCTTGAGTTCCTAAAAGAAAACCTGAAAACTGGTGAAGTAATCATACAAGATTTTTCAGAAAATTTTCAACAGAAGCACCAGAAATAAGTGATGGCAGCTCACTGGTCCAGCGACATGGTCACTCTCTTCACTGCCATGGCTTGCTTCAAGGGTGAAGAAGGTGAACTTGAGTATGCATCACATGTAGTTGTTTCTGATGAAATGAAGTATGAAAAGCTCAGTGTCTATGCTTTCAACACAGCCATTATCAATGAGGCTAAGCAGTTAAATTAGGTCTACAAAATACACTACTGATGGTGCTGGCTCTCACTTCAAAAACAAGTACACCCTGGCGAACTTACTTTACCATGAGCATGACTTTGGTGCAGAAGCTTCATGGTCATTTTTTGAGTCAAGAGTGCAGTTTGGCAATCTATTTTGCAAAATAAAGAGGTTGTGACAAATGCAAAAGACTTCTATTGTGTGACCAAGAAAGTGCACAAAATTTTTTTCAAGCAGACCTTTGTCCCAAGTGTGTTTTTTAAGGATATTTTTAAATATTCTGGCTTAAAAGACAAAACTTATACCCCTTTGATTAGCAATTTGATGATGAGTGATTTTTATAAACAGTCAGACTTTGTATACAATTCCATATTTATTATATATAATTATTCAAAATTTTTATATTTAATAACTTGCATTTTTAGATTAACTTTAACAAAATTGAAAAGGAGCTAGAGTGTATGATACATGTATTTGGTCAGTATAATAACTCCATGTGCACAATAAGTTTAGACTGAGTGTTCTTAAATAATTATTTATAATATTTTCATTAATTTATGCTCATCTGTATATATTTATTTTCTAGATTCCCATTTTAAAGCTAAATGTAGATTTACTCCCAACTGTGTGGAAATTTACGAAAACATGGCACAGTTGAAACGAATTTGGAAATTAAAGTATATTGTTGATACACTGGCATTATAGATGTTTAATTTATAAGAAGTTATTGAAGTGGAAACATTTTCCCCTCCGCAACAGTATGCTGTTCGACAAAGTGCTGCCCCACTTAAAAAACCTGAAAGAAAGAGATTTCTTTCTCTTCTCTTTTTGACAAACATAGAATATTGTAATTCAGCATTCAATTAGTTTTTGTATATTGCTTCAAGATTCAGAGAATTTTGAAAGTGAAATTAAAGCTTTAGAGAAAGGATATTTTCTGTTCCCCTCTGCAACAGCACATGTTTTGTTCTACAGCATCACAAGATTGTCATGAAAAAGTCACACAGTAGCACAGGTGACTTTGTAAAAAACTAGAAGCTTCACTGCCCAGACAGACTCAAATGTCAAAATGTTAAGAAATTATTATGAGAAAAGCACTTCTGAACCATATATACTCTTACTCTTTTCTCTTTTACTTGTTTCAGTCATTTGACTGTGGCCATGCTGGAGCACTGCACAGGGTGCTGTGAATAAATTGTCTAAATTATGCTAAAATTAAAATAACACTGACATCTTATTTTAACAGATATATTTGCCAAAATTACATAAAAATATCTTAAAATACTAAAGAGTAAATTTATTTAATAAAATTGCCATTGGCTTCAACCACGGCCTCTGCATGACTTTGGAATCTCCTACAACCATTCTGGACAGTCTCCTTGTTTAAGTTATTGAATGCTGCCATAATCCTTGCCTTCAGTTTATCTTTGGTGTTACAAGGAATTTTATTGGTCTCTCACTCAACTGTGCCCCACACATAATAATCAAGGGGATTGTAGTCTGGGGAATTAGGTGGCCAGATGTTAGGGGTGGTGTGGTTGCGAAAATTGTCTGACAGCCATGACAGGGTTCGCCTGCTTGTGTGGTATGGTGTAGAGTCTCGTTGCCAGACATAGGGTCTTCCAGCAGCCACCGTCTTCATCCAGGCACTTGATGTAGGTCTCCATGTTGAGCCTGAGGTTGTGTGGGAAGATGAATGGAGGCATAATGCTGCCATCACTAGTAATCACTTCAAACACCATGATGTTTGATTTTGTTCACTCTTGGTACATGTTTTGGGGACACAAGACAACAGTTGTTCAGTGTGCTCACCATTTCACCTAGCAGAAATTTTTCTCATCTAAGAAAAACCAAAGCATGTTCAGTTGGAGGGGATGCTTGAGTATGTTCAAAAGCTTCGTAGCACTGTCTCCTCTTGTCCTTGATGGCTTGGGATAAAAATTGGTCCTTTCTCATCTTGTATGAGGAATACCAAATGTCTTCATGCATTACCTGCCTGATAAGAAATTCAGACACTCTCATGTCTTTGGCAATGGACCTGACTGACTTGGAGGGATCGTTGTCAATCATGGCTTGGATCCCACCAACAAATTCAGGAGTTCTTTTCTTATCAGAACAATCAGAGTGAGTTTTCTGAGCTGCTGTATCTTTGTAATCACCATTAGATTCATCCAACTATTTCTGAATCCTCTGCACTGTCCTCAGATTGACACCCAAACACTCTCAAATGTTCATATTGGAACTCCTGGTATGAATGCTAAGCAGTACAGCATGTCATTTCCAAATTTCTGGCAGAGTGGATTGCATCATGGTACTATTTTTCTCACAGACGGTGCCCAACTGACCCTACTATACTGTGTAGTCAACAAAATCAAAAACAAACAATACATATGCAAAAAATTAAAGACATAAAATGGCGACAATTTACCCATCGCACCC
>NC_068983.1:93172942-93182668 GCF_001194135.2 Octopus bimaculoides
TATATATATTATATATATTTATATATATATCTACATATATATATATATATATATTATATATATTTATATATATATCTACATATATATATGTAGATATACATATGTGTGTGTATGTATATATGCGTGTGTATGTATATATGTGTGTGTGAGTGTGTCTTTTTGTTATTGTCTCCTTGCTATGACATTGTGTGATAGCAGGTGGTATCCTTCATTGCTAGTCTCCAATGAAAAACATGTCTGGTCACAGAGAACTGTTACCTTCCATACAAGCTAGTGAAGGTTGGCAGCAAGAAGGATTTCTGACTGTAGAAAACCTGCCTCAACAAATAGTCCATCCGACGTATGTGAGTATGGAAAAGTGAACATTAAAATGATGTTGATGATGATGATAATGTCAGGATAAAATATTTGCTTTACACTAGAGTCAAATGCCGACATTAATCTGGTCACAACCATATCTACCATGCTCATTTGAATAGTCATCATAGAGTTATATCGTCACTGTGATGATAAAAATATTTCTATCACCATTATTATCATATTTCTATCATATTATCATATTTTTATCATCATTATCTGACAGCTTCACTCTTGAAACATGTATATACCCAAACTACATTAACTAGTAGCTCTTTAGACTGTCAATAATAGTTCAACATAAATAATGACCCTTTTAACTGATGAATCTTTATCTCCATTTTTATATGCAACAAACTATAATATTATTGCTATACTACCATAAAAACCCATGTAATTTGCACACGTGTTTAATTTACACAGAAGATTTTCAAGATAAAATTTGTTAAAAAAAAGTTTCTACTCCTGTAAAATTCACGCCCATAAGTTTTCAGAATTGTCAATATAGCCAGAGGAAAAAGGTTTTCAATTTAGATGTATTTAGCATAAGTTCGCTTATGATTAGATTTTATTAAATTTGCATGAAATTAAAATAATTTCTGTTTATCAGGGATCACATTGAAAGCTATTAAATTACAAAGTGTTTGTGATGTTTATAATAAACTTTATTTTACATTTCTTGCTCACAAGAGATTATTTCCTATCTTTAGCATACCACAGTATGTTTTCTCAAATCACAATCACAGGAAAAGTTGTTGCAAATTAAGTTTAATTACCAATAAACATCAGCTTGGATGACAGTTTACTCAACTGACAAAGGAAAGTGACTGATCCAACTGATTATGTATATAGAATTCTTTTCTGCCTATTCTTGTCAGAACCTTTGATACAGAGTATTGAAATATTAATCCCTTTCACACTTACAAAATGTCAAGCAAAACTTAAATATTTGTCATTACCGTTATTGTCAGTATGGGCAGAACTTATGAATCGTTTACTGTGAAGGAGAAATTAAATATGTTGGATATGCATTTGAACATGGCAACAGAGCTGCCAGAAGGCATTTTAATGTTAATAAAGCCCATGTTTGAAATTGGCATAAACAGTATGACAAACTTAAAAACTGTGCTTAGTAATAAACAGACAAAAATAAAAACATACAATCAAGATTATCCATATCATTACATTTTTTCAGTCAGGAATATCCATATCACTATGTATGTCAGTGGTGCTCTATTGCGATAGGTAGAAACTCCAAGCAATGTAAAATATGGCCCAGAGTGTGTTTACCAGCATGAATGTCAGACTTCAAAAATTAGTTAACCATTTAATGGCTTTAGTAAATTTATACAGAAAAAGTAAGCATCATACCGTCCAGCATAAATAAAAGTCAACTTCATTATATTTAAGTCATTATTTTTCAGTAAAACCTGTTCTGACATTAAATGAGTCAACTTCTGGTATGAATGTTTACGTTTTGTACATCTATTTTCAACAAAAAAGATTCTGGAAACGAATTTTACTCATGTAATTTACGCACCCATCAAAGTCTATTTTTATTTTTGCGGTCTTTACGGTATTTCCCTGGCTAGAGAATATATCTGATTGATAATAATTTTGATTAATTGTAAACTGACATGAAGAATATTGGGATTACAATCTACATCAGTGGTTCTCAACTAGGGTCCATATGACCCCTGAGAGTTCGCATAAGATTTTTGGGGGGTCCATGCAAGCAAGTATTTCAGTAGCCCATGAAAAATTTGTTTTAGGTGTATTTATTGCAAGAAACAGCTAGGTTTCTTTAATGTTTTATATAGTTCAACATGTTTCTAGCTACTGAAACATGTTCTCTCAGAGAGTTCTATGGCAAATCTACACAAGTGAATGAGTGAAAAACAAAACAGGTATTTTGAAAGAAGTATCTATAAAACTAGGTTTTAAACATCAAATGACTTTGGGGGTCCACGAGAATAAAGTAGTAATCAAAGGGGTCCATAGGCAAAAGAAAAAAGAAAGGTAAAAAACCACCTAATCTACGTAGTAACATGTCAGCTTGGAGAATACATTGTTGTTCCACACATCAAGTGATTTCAACATGCTTAAAACATTCAATAGAGGCAATGCATGAGCAGCGATAAGAGAAACATTGTCCTTTTTTATTAAAAAGCAAGATCATAAAGGAAGGCAAAATTGAAGAGGAAATTGTGTTTTTGTAAGTATAAGCTGACATAAATCAGGATTTAATGATCACTGCAATTACTGATTTTCTATAATATACTAGATAAGTCTTAATGCTTTAGCAGAGACTGAAATATATAAACTTTAATAGCTTTAATTGTTTTTATCTTTTTGTATTTATCAATTAATTCTAACAGAAGAATCTGTTGTTTTTATAGTGAAATATTTTAAAGAGATATATTATTGAAGATCAGGTGAAGAGAAAACAAAGAAATACACATAGAAAAAGATTTGAAATTTTAATATCAAATGACAAATTTCCAAATAAAGCAAATTAACACTACAGTTATTATATCTTAGAAAACGTAGAAGTCATGGTGATTGTACGAAAACTTCATTAGATGTATATCAGAGTTTGAAGTTTAAAAAAAAAGAAAGAAATATACCCACTTTTTTTCTTGAATTCTTAGATAAAATGTTAATAGGAAATGTCAAAAGCTTCACAGCAATTGTTTTAACATTTCTCAATGCTATAAAAACCCACAGAACTTATGTTGTCTCACCAAAACAAGAACTTTGATGCTGTTATATTTCAAGATTTTGGCTGAGAGCCATTCACAAGAAAATATGATGCTTTCACTATGTTCAGAAACTACAGAGATATAACAAAGAGTTTTTGAAATTTTTATTTGTGGTTAGAGACATTATTTTATATTACAAATACATATATATATATATATATATATATATACATACATACATACATACATATGTTCGTACATATGTATGTATGTACATATGATATATGTAAATAATTTGCAATTCTCATAAAAAAGGGAAAAAAATATCTAAATTCATTTCCTTCAGGAATATGTAGTAGACAATAGAGAATGCTGGGTAAAATTTGTTGTTGATCTTCTGAGAAATCAATACTGCAGTGAAGCAGAAGAAACATAAATGTGACAAATAAGATTTCCTTTTAGTTACTGAACAAAAACATAACACTAGTTATAAAATAACATTACAGTTAAAGAGAATTTTCCAAGTGACATTAAGATCATGTATCTTAAACATGCACATATATGTGCCCTGAACCATATTGCTGGGTGATGGTGGTGAACAATACACCTGTTATTTAATAATCAATAAGTATGATTGTGTTTATATTAAAATACACACAAAACATTCATGCCATGTGGTTGATTTCTGCAAGAGAATTTGTCATTACTTACAACTTTTCTTTTAATAGTTTTATGTATGTGCATGTATATGTAAATATATACTGATTAATGTTTTCCTTTAGAAAGAAAAAGGTATATAGTTAATATGTATTTTTATTAGCTTCAGATCTTTTTCACAAAATAACTTCAAATGGCACCCTTAAATAGCATATAAATATATACAACAAAACAAATGACACACACACACACACACACACACACACACACGCGCGCGCGAATAAATAAATGTGTATGTGCTATGGATACATAAGAGGCGTGGAGGTGCAATGGAATCACAGGAAGGCTAACAGAGAAAGTAGACTGCTTGCTGCACATGTACCAGAGTAATAAATACTAAGTACACACGATAAAAACATTCTCCCAAATGCCAAAGAGGTTCCCTAGAGGTAGTTGATAGTTTCTGTCACCTTGGTAACCTAATCAGCAGTGGAAGAGGATGTGCTGATAGTTGCTAGTATAAATGAAGGATGGAAAAAGTTCAAGGAGTTATCTCTGTTGGTAACAAAAGATCTCTCCCTTTAAGTGAAAGGCAGATTGTTTAAAGAAGTACTAATGGAAGAGGGAGACTCAGAAAGACATGGAATGAAGTAGTGAAGGCTGATCTCAAGATGTTGAATCTCACAGTAGAGATAAGAAAGGACTGAAATGATTGGTAATTCACTGTGCTTGATAAGACCCAAACACCAAAGTAAAAGTGGTTCACTAAAAGTATTAGGTTTATGTCTGTGCACACACCAGACCCTAATCTATCCCTGTCAAGCTTTTTCTACCTTTCATCTTCCTAACAAACATCCCTCCATCTCTCCTCTAATGAATGACACAATTCAGCTGTTGTAATCACATGACAGCAGAATATTCACATATTTCTCCTCCTTTTTTGCTACAGGCTAGCTCCTTCTCTCCCAGGAACCAATTCCTTTAACATCCATCTCTCATTTTCTATATCATCCCTTACCACTTCATTTTTCACTGCTCACTTCTTTATGTGTCTCTAGGTATCTCTCCCTCTCCTCTGAACTATATCATAGAACTGCCTTACTTCATCTCCAACATCTTGTATCTGCTGTTTGCTCAACACTCTCCCATATGCTGTCAATGCTCTCCCCACCTTTGTCTATCTTCAAAAATGCAAGTGTCAAGAAAAAAAGCACTCAGTTAAAGGGTGTTATTAGGAAGGGCATCCAATCATAGAAACCACATCAAAGCAGATATGGAAGCTCAATACAACCCTCCAGCTTGTTGGGTTATGTCAAACTGTCCAATCCATACGAGCAGGGAAAATGGACATCAAATGAGTTCATACACACACACACACAAAAAGAAAAGCTTTGAACAGTTTCTATTTACAAAATTCACACACGTTTTTTATATATATATATATATATATATATATATATATATGTATATATATATATATGTATATATATATGTATATATATATATATACATACCTTTTCTTTTATCTTTTACTCGTTTTAGTTATTAGACTACAGCCATGTTGTGACACACACACATACATGCAGGGCCATCACTTGGATATTTGGCCACCAAGGCCAGCTGTACAATTTGCATCCCATTCTCCTAGTCCTACAATTTACTTTCTACAGAAATCACCCACTTTCAGACCAAATGGAAAAAAAAAAAATGCTGTAAAATTATAATTAACTTGCAAACAAGCTAATTATAAATCTGTTTTCTAGCAAAACTGAAAAGCTTCCTGCTAAATTAAGCGACATGGCCCTCCTGTGTAATCCACTAACCTATCTCAGCCCTCTATTCCAGGAGTAACCTTACCTTCTCTCTTTACTACTTAGGTTTCATGCTTTAAGTTGGATTAAGAAATTTTTTGGAAGTTGTTCAGAGTTTACATGGTACCCTCAAATTTTAGTGCCTTAAATGATCACTTATTTTGTCTAGTATTTAATGGTAGTCCTGTATATGTGTGTGTGTGTGTGTGTGTGTGTGTGTGTTTGTGTGTGTGTGTGTTTACATTGCATTCTTTTATGTTGTGAAGTTTAGTGATGCAAGAAATAGGGATCAATGAAGTAGCAGACTGCCATACATATATAGTAA
This sequence comes from Octopus bimaculoides, assembly GCF_001194135.2. Taxonomy (NCBI): domain Eukaryota; kingdom Metazoa; phylum Mollusca; class Cephalopoda; order Octopoda; family Octopodidae; genus Octopus; species Octopus bimaculoides. The sequence continues at coordinate 93,178,795 of NC_068983.1, forward strand.
ATATGATTCACTATATATGTATAACAGTTATAAATATCTAATTTTAATGTAAAGGGTTGCTAAATAATTTGTTATTAATATATTATTAACACACAGTACCTCTGATTACAGAATAATATTGACAATTTTATTCATTAAAAGTTTCTGATGTATCTTGGAATGCTTTTTCTAATGGAAGTTGTGCAGCTTCCAAGTTACAAATACTATCAGTACACAAATTCAGCTCTAGGACAAAAAAATGATGTCCAGGAACTAATGACTTGTAAATACATGTAGAACTATCTATATGTTATCAACTTAGCTGTATTCAGTTTACTGTTCATGTAGAAGTAACATTACAGGTAAAAATCAACAAAAGTTAAAAACCACATTCACAATGTACACCAAGGGACATTGTGCCATATCACAAGTTTCATCCTAATTCATGCAATAATTATATTTTCATAATTTTATATGATACTAACTGCATTTTATCTAGTTTCGAACGGGTTTAGGAAATTTATATAGAGAAAGCACTACAGGAATTCAAGAATTTAAACTAATCTTTGAATCACAAAATGGAAACAATGTGTTTTAAATGAATAAAATTTGTGATTTTGATTTAATATTATATTGATGGGGAAAAACACTACAGAAAGTAATTGGGCTGTACTTACCAGAAGCATGGCCTAATCGAGCCATTTCAGGGGATCGTTTTGTCCCTGATGTTGATGCCCAGATGCTGCTATCAGGTATTCCTCCACTTTCCATTCCAAGTGGAATTGGTTCCATACAATCATCATCATGAAATACTGGTCCTGAAATATAAGATAAAATATAATGAAGAAATCCATCAGAACTATGATGTAACTCAGTCTATATTCTTTAATACAGATCTAGATATCTAGATGCAATTTGGAAACGGATCTCAGTGTGAGATAATTTACAAGACTTGTGGATATTGTAATACAGTTTGACTTTGAAAATTATAATTCTGGTAAGTTGTGTTGAATAAGGTTTATAATTCACAAAGCTGAGTCACTGAATCAGATTTCAAACATATGCAAGTAGAAATGTCAATTTACTATTCGTAAATGTTGCTACCTTGTACCAATGTTATATTCTTTAAGTCTTGGGATCAAATTGTTTTATTCTTTCTATTTATCCAAGATTATTAAAATATTTACAAGTAGAATACAAGGATCAATACAATTATGTAGACTCAACCCTAAGTTTGTGGTTAGAGAACAGCAATTTGAAGACTTATCCATTCAAACATTTTGTAGTAACTAAAACTCAATACACTAGGATGAGGACATATAAATAATAATTACTAAAAGAGATTAAATTATGACATTTATACCAAATTTATTATCAACCCACCAAAAATGTCTCAAAAGATAGCTCCTGATCTTGATATGTGAAACAGAAATATCTGATAGGCTACTGTTTACTCATGTGTTATAGATTACCAGTACTTCCAGGTAGTCCATGCTCTACTATTATTATCTAGCCAGTCATAACTATTATTAACTATTAGCATCATTACCATGCAGGAAAAAAGTGCTTAGTGGCATTTCTTCTATCTTTACCTTGTGAGTTCAAATTCCAGATGTCAATTTTGCCTTGTCCTTTTGAAGGTGAAGCACCAGTTGAGCACTCACTCCCTAAACTGGCACTTATTTTATCACCCCCAAATTCCAGGCTTTGTGTCTAGAGTAGAAAGAATTATGATTATTACTATTACTAAGGTGGAAAGTGGGCAGAATTGTTAGCACACTGGGCAAAATTCTTAGCAGCATTTCATCTATCCTTACATTCTGAGTTCAAATTTCACCAAGGTCAACTTTGCCTCTCATTCCTTTCAGTGTAAATAAAATAAATAACAGTAGAGCACTGGGGTTGCTGTAATCAACTTACCTCCTCCCCCAAAATTGCTGGCCTTGTGTCAATATTTGAAATCAATATTATTGTTTTACTTCTCGGAGTGCTCTGTCTTGTTTGCTCTGGTAGATTCACGCGAGAGCAGACAGCAGTCTGCTGTCAGAGGTCTCCTTCTGCACATTATAAGCTTTGATACTTGCTTGTTAGTGCTCCAAGAGCCCCTACAACTACTGGAATGACAGACACTCTCCTCATAGTCCATATTCTTGCAATTTCATCTTTTAGTAGTCTGTACTTTTCAATCTTTTCTAGTTCTTTTTCACTTATGCGTGCATCTCCAGGTATTGCAATCTTGGTTTCCTTTTTTTCATTTATCTACCATAACAATATCTGGTCTTCAAGCACTGATTTGGGAGTCACAATGTATTGTAAATCCCACAGTATCTTATATTCCTTGTTCTTGGTGACTCCTTCTGGTTCGTGTTCATACCAATTTCTGTGCTCTGTCCAGGCCGTATTTTTCATGTAGCATCCAGTGGATGAACTTAGCCATGTTATCGTGCTTCCATTTGCAGTGCTTTTGGGCCAGCTTGCTACACTCACAATATATGAGATTGTTTCATTTTTGCTGTATTATAATTACTATTATGGCAGTGAACTGGCAAAAATTGAAAGAACATTAGGAAAAATAGCTGATGGTCAACTTTGCCTTTCATCCCTCTACAGTCAATAAAATAAACTACTAATCAAACAGTGGAGTTGATGACACTGACAAATTTCCTTCTCTCAAAAGTCGCTGGCTTTGTGCCTAAATCAGAAGCCATTATTATTATTATTCTTATAATTATGGTTACTTCAGTTATGGAATTATTGTAAAAATTTTAGTGAGATGATCTAAGACAAATCTGCATTCTGCACGAAGATCCTTTTTACTGAGTAGCACTGACAATGGTCATTGTCACTTTGTGATACAATAGTCTCACCACCATCTATTGTTGGACATCAAAAACTCATAATCCTGCAAACAATTTGTAACCATTTTGAGTTATTTGTTCTCTAGCACACAGGTATCATCATAACAACAGTGGAAATACAAGCATATGGCAATAGCAGAGGGAGATTTTACCTCTGTGATTATGGCTACAAGTGCAAAGCATTTTAACTACATCCTTATATCATCTTCACCATTGCTTTTCCATACTTGCATGGGTCAAACAGAATTCATTGAAGCAGATTTTCTATGACCAGATGCCCTCTCTGTCACCTACCCTCACCTGTTTCCTGATGGTCAGACACATTTTTACCATACCAAACATATTTTCACAAGAGATTGGAAGAGGACACTACTTGTATGGCAGTAACTCATTTATAATGACCACAAAATGTCAATGCAAGGAAACACACACGTGATGGGCTTCTTTCAGTTTTCATCTCCCCAAACCATTCACAAGGTTTTCTTGGTCAACCTGGAGCTACAGCAGAAGATATGTACACAAGGCACAGGCAGAGGAATCGAACCTGAAACAATATGGTTGGGAAGCAAATTTTTTAACTACACCATGGCAAACCAAGCTATGGAGCATAGTAGTATAGTGCCAGTGAGAACTTAAGAACACTGCATTCTGCAAAATTGCTTAGAGAACTGAGAGAGCAAGAATAGCTGTTTCAGGCTGATAAATTGAGTATAATCTTAGTTGTTCAACCCAACTGACAGAACTTGCAAAGTTAAAGAACAAAGTGATAAATAGGAGATGTACAAGGAACTGTGTTTCTACTAAAATAATTAAGGAGGGCTGGAGGCTAAGAGAAATACAAAACATTCAGAAAGTTGCTATTGCTGACTCAAGAAAAAGCAAGATTTAGCAAATGAAAATGCCAGGAGATTATGAAACCAAAATGTAATATAATAAACTTCACTGCGTATTTACATATACTAGCAAGTCTTATGGAAATTCCACAGGAGAATATATATAAATATATATATATATATATATATATATATATATATATA
>NC_068983.1:93187123-93189690 GCF_001194135.2 Octopus bimaculoides
AAACATATGTAGGAATAAAGTATGCAATTATAACATGCGTTTTCTCCATTCCTTAAATTCTTATATATATATATATATATATATATATATATATATACATACATACATACATATTTGACAACAAGATTTTATATACAGTTACCCAAGGTTTCGCACCCACAAAGCCAAAGCCTTGTGGACAGCTCGTCAGATTCTATATGAATACAAAATTTTTAAATATCTATATTGCAGACATGAGGAAATGCTCAGAATTCGAGGAATACGTAAAAACGTTAATGAGTACAGGTTATTTCCCCTTAAACAGAGGGCGGAGGCGGCTTTATAGACTTGGAGAGGCCTAACAAGTAAATGGAGAGATCCAATTTTCTAGTAAGTAGTGCTTGAAGTGGATACATTTAGAAAACACTTCTTTATGGTTGTTTAATGTGCCAGGTTTTTTAGAGTCCTTAAGAATTTTTGTTCTCTCCGTGATGCAGATCTTGCAATAGCCACTTCCATTAATATACGCGCCCAGAAAATCAATTAATTTCCACCTGGCATCACATGGAGTTCCTTGATCTTTGAGGTGCCACTCATGGTGGGCAGAGACGTGACAAAATGTCTTCCTGGGACTCTGAAAGATGACTGGTGGTTAAGAAAATGTTTCTTGAACAAAGTACTCGCCAAACCAATATATTTATAAACATGGGAGTGGCCCTATTTGCACTCCAAGTAACATATGGCACAGGGCTGGTCATCCCATTGGTGTTGAAAATGAATGTTTGGTCCTCATCTGAGGTGGCGGAACTGGGAATGGCAGATACCTTCTTCAAGTTGTTGGATCTGGATAGGTCATTATTTTCAGGTGTGGGGTTTGTACTGGTCACTCTATCTGCATCTACGGTTTGTTCATTATCCATGGCAGTGGTACCAGGATCTTCTGTGCACAATTAAAGGAGACTCTTAGGTTGTGCCTGTTAAACAAATGCCTGTATCTATGCATGTGTAAAATGTTTGTCTATTAATCTAAGGAAAATCTTTCCCACACAAGTCTTGATGTTGAGTGAGAAGGGTGGAGCAAACCAAATGAAATTTCTGCGGCACTTCCTTTTCCTGGTGCTAGGGCCAGGTATGTAGGAGATGCAGTCCTTAAACCCACTCGATGTCAGTACCTCATTGTAGTAGGGGGCAGCAGCGTTGAAGATATCTTGGCTCGAGGATAAATTCAAGATCCTCTTGCTTACACCTTTCACTAGGTTCTTGAAAACTATGAGGGGGCTGGTGGAAGGAGGCTGTGCTAATATAAGACAGTCTTTCGTTTGGCTTGTGATATGGCCTGTGTGTACCAGAGCCCAGATCTAAAGTACCATCTAAAAAATCTACTGTGGTGAGATTAGTCTCAATGACAACCATGAGACTCACTGAGTCTAAGGTGCTAATTAGGTCCTTTCTAAGTCTAACATGCTACTGTTGGCTCCTGGTGTCCAGGAAGTACAGTCCGATAAGATCACAGACATCGGTGCTATCATATGCTCCCATAGCTACATCAAAGGAGCCCTCGGGGTCAGATTGCTTGACCCAAGTCGAATCTTTGCTGAACAGCACAGTCTTCCTGGTATGCATGATAACTCTAACATCTGTGAAGCCCTTGGTAAAGGAAAGTGCCTTCTGTCAAACTGTGTAAATCTAGCCCTAACTCTGTCCTTGTTGGCAATGAACCATTGGTGCTGCGCCATAGAGGGTGGCTTGTTAGTCTCACGTCATCATTAATCCTCCTCAGTATATACTTACTCATCTGGCTAATCTTGGACTTGGCTGGATTGATCAGGCAGCATTTGGGGTTAGAGGCAAAATTCGGCTTGTGATCTTTCAGTTATAAAAGCATTTTTCTTGGCCAAGATCTCTACTCTGTCTGCCATACTTAGATCAATTGCTATTTGTTTAGCCTCACAGTTAATGTTATTGTAAGTGTATGAGGAAGAATGTCTGTATTTTTGTATGATTGAATCATTTAAAAGCCTATTGTAAGCTTATCTGAAAAGATTAAGGACCTGTTAGAGTTTCTTATTTCATGCAGATCTTCATGGAGTTTAATTTGAAAAGGGGAAAAGGATTTATGGAATTCAGCCTGAGTATTATGCCCAGTAGGATTGCTTCAAAGGCCTCGAGTTCCTTTGGTTCTAGGTGGGAACTTCCTAGATTTGATACCGTATATATTAGCCTCAGAAGATGGTGTGCTTTGATCATAGAAAAATGCCTTCCATCTCATATGCCTTATAAGGTCTATGATTTTCCCCAGTAACATTTTCATGTAGACCTCACTAACGTTTTTTCGTATTCCTCGAATTCTGAGTGTTTCCTCACGTCTGCAGCATAGATATTTTAAAATTTTGTATTCATATATAATCTGAAGAGCTGTCCACAAGGCTTTAGCTTTGAAGGTGCGAAACCTTGGGTAACTATATATAAAATTTTGTTGTAGTAACTAGAGCGTATTTCATTCTGATATATGTTTTTTATTGACTATATATATATATAGTCAATAAAAAACATATATCAGAACGAAATACGCTCTAATTATATATATA
>NC_068983.1:93189700-93191061 GCF_001194135.2 Octopus bimaculoides
AAATTAAGATAAAATTCTTTTTTAATCTAAAATATTCTCTTCTTCATTTTCTATAATGCTCTTCAATCTATCTGGTAGACTTGCAAGGCCCCTCTTCCAAAATTCATTTGTCTGTGACGAAAAATACTCCTCCACTACAGTTCTGGCTTCATCTACATAAATCATATTTTCCGTCCATATGATTTTTAAGACAGCAGAATAAATGATAATCAGATGGGGTAATGTTTGGCAAATATGGTGGGTGAAGCATCATTTCCCATTCAAACTGATCCACCCTTTGGAATGTCATCTTTGCTGTATGTGGCCGAGCATTATTCTGATGGAAGAACACCAGTGCTGACTTAAGCAGCTCAAGATGCTTGCAGTAGATCCCCTTTGTTATCATTTGGATTAGGTTTAAAAGTTCAAAGTGGACTAAACCTTTCATATCCCACCAAACATAACACCTTACGTGGGTGAAGACCCACTTTAGCCTGGGGTGCCAGTGTTTCTTCAGTGCTTGACATTTTTATAGAGAACCCATTTCTTGTCACCAGTCACTATTCAGTCCAAAAGAGGTTCATTCATGAGATGTGACAGCAAAGAAAAGCACACATTCACTCTATGTGCATGCCATCGGAAAAGTCAGCAAATTGGGTCAAGGGATTCCTCACAAACTTTCCATGGAAAGTTTGTGAGGAATCCCTTGACCCAATTTGCTGACTTTTCTGATAGCATGCAGGTGTCAATGAATGATTGAATGACCAAATCGAAGCTTCTCTGCTAGTTCCTCAACAATTATGATGGGATTTTGTTCCACCAGAGTTTGCAGGACGTCCTCGTCGAGCTCTACTGATCTTCCAGGATGAGGTTCATCTTCTAGGCTGTAGTTTCTGGCTTGGAATTTCTGGAACCACCGTTGACACTGGCTTACACTTATTGTTTGGTCCCCATCTACTGCATTAATGTTCCTCACACTTTCTGTTGCATTGTTGCCTTTATTGAACTCATAAAGCAAAATATGCCGAATATGCTCCTTTGTCACTTCCATTATAGCTTTGAAAAAATAACTTAAAATCAAACTGCACTCTTCAAAACTTGCACTAAGAATAAGGACAAGATAAAATTACTACCTACTTTTATAGCAAGTTGATGCAGGTAGTCTATCCCATCACCCTCTGACTTTTAGTTCAGGCAATTGAAAAAAAAGCATTATTTATGGGATAACCTAATATATGTATAGAAATATCGCATTTCTAAATCTCTCAGAGAAATTTATACAGTAGCAGCAAGATAAGGTGTTGTTATGTTGCCAACTTAATGTGGCAGTCTCATGAAAGGGAAGAATGCTACTGCTATTTATCCTTAAGAAACACTGTTTC
>NC_068983.1:93191071-93195634 GCF_001194135.2 Octopus bimaculoides
ATATATATATATATATATATATATATGGTGTCATAAATAGTATGCTTTCTCCTATTCTTAAGTTGGTTTACTTTTGTAATTTTTTTACAATATACATGCATGGTGTCATATTTTCATTGTAAGTGACTGTTCTTGTCTGATTTCTTGATTTACTGCTATTTTCACTTCTACTGGTAGATTGTTGATATAAAAAGTTTTCTGCAATAGCTAAACTGCTTTTGTTTTCTCTTATAAATTACCAGTCATAGTAGCAAGTTTTGTCCGATCTTTTTCCCTGCTATACTATAGCTACATATTTCAATAAATGTTAAATGCTTAAATACATTAAAACTATTTTTAATATTGCTTGCTGGAATCAGGAGTAGGGGGGAGACCTTACATACGGTAATTATTATATGCTACCAAATGTTGTAGTATAAAGCCTGTTGCATTTGTTTAGAGATTTTACCTCTTAAATAACATTTAAGCCAGAATCTTTAAAATTACTTGAGTAATGAATGACATCAGCAAAAAATACTTGCAACAGTTAACATCAAAAGTTTCTATCAGAATCAATTACTCAAACTTGATGTCTGCATAAGATTATATAAAAGATATGTAGATATAAGATTATGCACATTCACTATGTGTAAACTTGCCTACAATACTGAAAGCACTACAGTAGTTAATGATCAATGTTCATTAGAATAAAACTTTAACCTGGAATATTTGGTTTGTCTTAAAAATCTTTTTGAGCTCTGAAATTGATAATTGAACACAGCAGTTTCTAACCATTAGAGCAATCAACATAGGGGGATCTCTGTATATATGTAAAACAAGATTCCAAGTGGTTTTCCATTATAACAAATTAATTTATACATTACAGAACCCTGTTTTTGTTCGAAGAGTAATTTAGAAGAATAACTGAATTGTACAAACTCTTTTTTCACACTTCCACTTCTTCAAGATTCAAAACAACACTGGAAGATCCCTTTACATTATCATCAGATTTAAGTAATTTAAATAGGAACCATTCCACAGTATTTTGTTCACACAAAAATCAAAAATAAAGTTTATTTGGAAAAAAATTCTTATTAATTTTTTGTATAATAGTCATAGTGTATGAAAACAGGAAAAATGATTGTTGGTCTACTGCTGCTTATGCATAAATTATCATAATTTTCATAATTTCTAATTTTGCCCGTTGTGGAGGGGAAAATGTTATTTTGCTAGACAAAAATAGAAAAAAACTTTAACTAGTTAAAAGTACTGGTACATGGACTCCTCAAGGGAACAAATATTCAGTAGATATTGAAAACCCAAATCTGCTTCAGAGAAACAGCAGTGTTACTTTTCCAATAAATGATTTTTTCCTCCACAACATTTTAAGGATTTTAAGTTTTGTTAGTTCTCGTACAAATGGTCAATTCAGAACTGACATTTCAGAATCTCAGTTTTTAGGCCAGAGCTACTCAATAATCCTTTCTAGTCTAGGTACAAGGCCTGAAATTTAGTGGGAGGGGGCCAATCAATTAGATAAACCCCAATACACAACTGGTACTTAATTTATCAACCCCGAAAGGATGAAAGGCAAAGTCGACCCTGGCGAAATTTGAACTCAGAAAGTAATGGCAGACGAAATACCGCAAAGCATATAGCCCGGCGTGCTAACGTTTCTGCCAGCTCATCACCTTAAGAGTTACTCAATAATGCTTTCAAAATGACCAGATATTTTTTTTTTGTTCCATCCAAAGTACATAAGTATTTTTTTTTTTGCTGTGGAGGGTAAGTCTGTTGTAGAAAAAGTGTGAAGTCCTAAAGCAAACAGTCTGCAATCTTGAACAGATACATTGTGTAGATAGAGAATGTCCAAAATGTGGAGTTACTGAGCCAGTAGATGAAGTATTTGCTGATGCTAATGAAGATTTCATGGTATTTCATTATCAGGAGCTGATTCGCAAAGATAAGTAAGTGAGAAAGCTGTTGCAGGAATGCACAATTGCTGAGGCAAAAGAAGATCTTGTGGAGCAACCACAGCCAATTAGCAGATACATTTACAACATTAAGTGGCAGTTTGCAGAGCTTGAGTTCCTAAAAGAAAACCTGAAAACTGGTGAAGTAATCATACAAGATTTTTCAGAAAATTTTCAACAGAAGCACCAGAAATAAGTGATGGCAGCTCACTGGTCCAGCGACATGGTCACTCTCTTCACTGCCATGGCTTGCTTCAAGGGTGAAGAAGGTGAACTTGAGTATGCATCACATGTAGTTGTTTCTGATGAAATGAAGTATGAAAAGCTCAGTGTCTATGCTTTCAACACAGCCATTATCAATGAGGCTAAGCAGTTAAATTAGGTCTACAAAATACACTATTGATGGTGCTGGCTCTCACTTCAAAAACAAGTACACCCTGGCGAACTTACTTTATCATGAGCATGAATTTGGTGCAGAAGCTTCATGGTCATTTTTTGAGTCAAGAGTGCAGTTTGGCGATCTATTTTGCAAAATAAAGAGGTTGTGACAAATGCAACAGACTTCTATTGTGTGACCAAGAAAGTGCGCAAAATTCATGTTTTTTGTTCCACAATCCTCTATCAACAGCCACTCAAAGAAGTTGGAGCAAAGAGGGACTGATTGCAGGGCAATACCAAATACTCATGCCATCCACTTCGTTGCAAAAGCTGATGCTGGCTCAATCATCACTGCTAAAAGCTCCCAATTCAAAGTCCAAGAACCATGCACAGAATTCACTTTGTTACCAACACTTGAGCGAACTAGATCAACCCCAACAACACCAGCAGTTCCTGTAGAGCCAGGTTGTATCACAGTGCATGTGGAGCAGTACTACACTGTCATCTATCTTTGCCAGTTCTACATTGGCAAGGCCCTAGAACATGTCTCTGGTTGTATGATTAAGTTCAAGTTTCTTCATAGATCTGTTGTTGCTGGTATCAACACATTTAACTGGCCCAGAAGGGATGATATTGACACTTGTCATACAAATAATAAGTTCTATGGTCCTATCCAGTTGGTTAGTACTGGGCCTTTTACAGTTGTTGAGCTGGAAAACATCAAGAAAGCATTTGCTCTTCTCACAAAAAGCTACTGTAAAAATATTTGTTGAGCTGGAGAACGCAGGAGGCTCTTTTTTTTTCAAGCAGATCATTGTCCCGAGTGTGTTTTTAAAGGATATTTTTTAAATATTCTGGCTTAAAAAACAAAACTTATACCCCTTTGATTAGCAATTTGATGAGGAGTGATTTTTATAAACAGTCAGACTTTGTATACAATTCCATATTTATTATATATAATTATTCAAAATTTTTATATTTAATAACTTGCATTTTTAGATTAACTTTAACAAAATTGAAAAGGAGCTAGAGTGTGTGATACATGTATTTGGTCAGTATAATAACTCCATGTGCACAATAAGTTTAGACTGAGTGTTCTTAAATAATTATTTATAATATTTTCATTAATTTATGCTCATCTGTATATATTTATTTTCTAGATTCTCATTTTAAAGCTAAATGTAGATTTGCTCCAAACTGTGTGGAAATTTACGAAAACTTGGCACAGTTGAAACGAATTTGGAAATTAAAGTATATTGTTGATACACTGGCATTATAAATGTTTAATTTATAAGAAGTTATTGAAGTGGAAACATTTTCCCCTCCGCAACAGTATGCTGTTCGACAAAGTGCTGCCCCACTTAAAAAACCTGAAAGAAAGAGATTTCTTTCTCTTCTCTTTTTGACAAACAGAATATTGTAATTCAGCATTCAATTAGTTTTTGTGTATTGCTTCAAGATTCAGAGAATTTTGAAAGTGAAATTAAAGCGTTAGAAAAAGGAAATTTTGTTCTTCTCTGCAATGGGACACATTTCGTGTTCTACAGCATCAGAAGATCATCATATAAAAAAAGTCACACAGTGGCACAAGTGACTTTGTAAAAACTAGAAGCTTCACTGCCCAGACAGACTCAAATATCAAAATGTTAAGAAATTATTATGAGAAAAGCACTTTTGATTTTCCCCTCCCGAATATACAGAATACTGTGGAACATACCATAGACTAAAGAATTAAAATGAATTGCTAAATATCTGACACAGGCAAAAATTATATTGTCCATAAGGAGCCATAAATGCTTTTCTTTTAAATTTCGAACATGAAAAGGAGGTTTGAGTTTAATAAAGGCTACCAATAATTCCAGATCAGGATTCTTGATGATGATTATTACACTCAACAGTCATTGCCACTATAGGGCTTTCCTATAAGTAGGTTATCTCCCTTGGCTAAGTGGCGCTCCATGTAGATAATTAAACTTCCGGAGGCTAACCCACGCCATTGTTATTGTTTTACGTCTTATCATGGATATAAAGCAGCTTGATGATTCAGCTATCGAAGTACTTACTGTGCCTGAGTTAAAGAAATATTTAAGATTATATGGACAGTATGTTACTGGAAGAAAGGCGGACTTGATTGAAAGGTTGAAAGGTATAAAAATTCTGTCGATATGTCAATAAAGTAAATTCATCGGACGATAAGTCTGAAGTATCGGACGATACTTCAGACAGGAATAAG
>NC_068983.1:93197027-93198338 GCF_001194135.2 Octopus bimaculoides
AATCAACTTTGGGACAAATACAAGGAGGGGCTTTCTGAAGACATTCTTCAAAGAATTCAATATCAGTGTGACGGTGATGTCACATTCAATGATGACATCTTCAATGAGACATTAAGATTAATAGACGACAAGGTTCAATCACTGGGTGGAAACAAACTTGAAATCTATGGTCTTCCAGCTCCTCCTGTCACAGATGTTCAACACAGATTAGCACAAGAGCTAATCAGGGAAACATCATACAACATGGAAAGTTTGCAAACAGTTGTCAATGAAAAGGAACCAATTCTGGTACAGGATCAAAAGGAGGTATACTGGCAAGTTCTAACATCTCTGGACAATAACACTGGTGAGGTTTTCTTCTTAGATGCTCCTGGAAGCACAGGAAAGACATTATTGATCAACCTGCTCCTTGCCAAGGTGAGACAGAAGAAGAAGATTGCTCTGGCTGTTGCATCCTCTGGAATTGCAGCCACCCTCCTAACAGGTGGAAGAACAGCCCATTCAACATTCAAGCTGCCTCTGAACCTCATCCAAAATGAATCTCTTTTATGCAACATAACAAAGAATACAGCGTTAGCAAAACTCCTTACAGATGCCAAACTCATTGTCTGGGATGAGGCAACAATGTCCCATAAGGCAGTCTTTGAAGCGCTTGATAGAATACTACAAGACTTCAGAAACAATAAAAAGATCATGGGTGGTGTCACCCTCCTCATGGCTGGTGACTTTGGGCAAACACTGCCTGTCGTTCCCAGAGGAACCAGGGCAGATGAGCTGAGAGCTTGCATCAAGTCCTCATATATCTGGCAACATGTCAAGCAGCTTACTCTGACAACCAACATGAGGGTTCACATTCATGGTGACCCGTTAGCCACACAGTTCTCCAACAAGTTACTTCATATTGGAAATGGAAAACTTCCACACAAGATCCAGAAGATAATCTGCATCATCTCCCATGTGGCAATATGACTGCCTCCCTTGAAGAACTAAAGAGCAAGGTGTTTCCAAACATTGCCACAAACTACAAAAGTCACAAGTGGCTATGTGAAAGAACAATTCTGTCACCAAGGAATGATTCTGTAGACGAGCTGAATTTAAATTTGTTAACTCAGCTTCCAGGACCTGAATGTTCATACAGATCAATTAACTCTGTCCCTGATCAAGAACAGGCAACGCATTACCCAGTGGAGTTCCTCAATTCACTTCAGTCACCAGGATTTCCACCACACATTCTGATCGTGAAAATAGGAGCTCCCATAATGCTATTAAGAAACCTTGATGCACCCAGACTCTGCAATGGAACAAGGTTGG
>NC_068983.1:93198354-93205411 GCF_001194135.2 Octopus bimaculoides
ATGTTGGATGTTCTAGAGTTGGAGATGAAAAGAACCTCTACATTCTCAGTGATAAACATGGCAAGACAGAAAACATAGTATATGAAGCACTTACATGAATAGTATGTACATGTCATATACAAAAGTGTAAAACCATTGAGCGTTAAAGTAAGTATTACTATTACACTTTCACTTTTCGACTGACATGCGTCAATGTATATCTGTGTATATAACAGTGAAACAATAACGTGGTATATTCGCTGTGTGAATTGTTTTCATTTAATCCCCATTTTAATTATCGTAAAAGTTTCCAAGTACCAATAAGCAACAATTTCATTCCCGGGCAACGCCAGTTGGCTCTGCTAGTACTAAATATACCAAAGTGTGGAATTAAAAAGTGCACCTGCCAAATAATACAGGCTATTTTTCAGTCTGAGAGAGAAGGACAGTATATATAGCCCTTACAGACACTCTCAGACTGGTAAGTTTGATATACATGTTTCATTTGGAAACACAACTGATGTCTATAAGAAAATGTGAGAGCAAGAATGGAATTTTAGTAAAATCAGGCTATGATGAGGTAAAATTGAGAGAAGTATTTAGTAAGGGGTGTATTTAGTGACCAAGTAAAAGTGATTAGAGGAGGACTGCATGTGGAGGTGGAGCTAGTACACAGGTGGCAAATTCAGAATAGTAGAATCTATTTTAGTAATGATTTTAAAATGATGATGCACAGGAAAAGAGTGACAGATGAAGCTCATAGATAGGTAACTCAGCTAGGAAGTTCTCATCTCATGAGACATGATTGCAGCCTCTTGCCATAGTTTTCAAGAGCAAAAGATTACTTGTGTGTGATGTAGAAGAGCAAAGATATAATATAATTGGCTCAATAGAAATTATAATGGTGGTTACATGAGTGAAATGAGGACTGAAAGTGATAATGTAGGAGGTTGTTTACAATGTTTTCCACTGACTTTGAGATGACTGATCAATAACTGTAAGGACCAAGTAGTTGTTATTCTTAAGACTGGAGCATACATCTGTATCTTTAGGTACTGGGTTGATCATTGAAAGAAACAAAGGCTTGTAGAGTGTGGTGACCGGTACACACTGTCTGAGGCCAAGAAAAATATAATTGAAACTGGTAGCAGTCATCCAGTTTGTCTTGCACCAACTCGAAAATTAATCAACTTTTAATCTTATGATCTGAGAAGGTTATTCCTCCTTTAGCTACACAATCTTCATAGCATGCTGGTATTTGGTGTGACAAAGGTAGCAGACATAAATACATAAAAGTCATATATATCAAGAAGAAAATGTAAGATGTCAGAGTTAAATAAATACTTCTATTTGAAAGAAATCTATATTTCATATAGATTTCTTTCAAATTTAAACACAATGCATATTGCATATTTCATAAGTCTTTTGACAATCCAGAAGAATATTTCTGCACAGAATCATACTATGCTGTCAACCTTACATTGTGTCTCAGTCAACATATGTCATAAAAGCATAACTATACAGAAATAATACTGTTGTAAAAACATTTGCTTAAAAGCATGCTACATTTAAAGTCCAATAATTTCTATATGCAGTTTTCTATATAAATATGGAAAATAAGAAGTTTATCAGCTTAAAACTTAAAACAAATACAATTATTCCCTTAAGTATATGTATGACCTTTAGGAGCCGCAACTTTATCAAGGTGCCTGACCTGATTTGAGCAAATTGGTTCCCATATTGCAGTTGCTTTTTTTACAGCATTTTCAATTGAATATGTTTATATTTCTCATTGCTATAAAGCAGTACTTTAATCTTCAAAATAGTAAGAGGAGGATATAAGAATATATGTATATAACCCAACCAATGAAGTGCAGAAAATTCTAAAACATTAACAGTTTTTAAAAAATGTTGAAATTTAGAACAAAGGTTTGCTTTTATGCCCATTTTATGAAGTCTTTCAACTTTAAGGTTAGAGCTGAATTTAATAAAAGAGGTGAAAATTCAAAGATATGCAATTCCAATGGGACGAAATACTGGAAAAGAGTGCTTGTAAGAGAACTACTAATCAGTTGAGAGACTTTCTAATGTAGAATTATTTGAAAATATATAAATGTGTTTTACAATGCAAACTCAAAGGGGACTTTTCGAAAGAAAAGAAAAGAAAGTAAGAAAAATTACTGGGAATGGCTAGACCCATCAGCTGTTCTAAGGAAATTTTTCCAATCTTATTGCTGAGCAGAAGATAATACAAGTATTGGCTGATAAAGTTGAACAGTAAAAGCAAGGACAAAATCACATAAAAACCTATAGTAATGATAATAATATCTAATAATACCAATAAAAATAACATCTAGTAACAATAACTGTTTCTGATATAGCCAGAAGGCATAGAATTTTGAGTGGAAGGGGGTTAGTCAATTAAATAGACCCAAGCACTTAACTTTATTTATTAACTTATTTTATTTTATCAACTTTAGTGGGATGAAAAATGAAGTAAAATAAACATCAGAGATGCTGTGTACCATGCAGAAAATGAAGGAGCTGCTCACAAGTTTTGAAAGCTCTTCTAAATCCATTGCAATGCTGGAAACCTTTCTATATTGCCAGTAGGTATGTCAGGGTTAAAATCATTTCACCCTTTTTGCCTCCACACTTCACCTGAGTGGAGCAGCAAGGACTGAGCTAGTCTTCACTAATGAAAAGGTTTTACTTGTGGTCTCTTATTTACCACAGTCATCTTGAGCTAGTTTCAGCTGCTGTACCTATTTCTGTGATGGCTTTCTTCAGTTGTCTGGGTTTCAGACCTATCTTCTGCAGGAAATAGCACACTGATCTAGATGGAAAGCCATAACAACTAGTTTCAATGGGGAATGAGGCCACATGCCAGCCCTTTACAAGAGCCTTGTCGACTAAGTCCTAATATTTCAATTTCTTTATCTGGTGGGAAATATTGAGTTCAACCATGATGATTGATTCTGTATTCCTGGAGAACAAGTAAGATTTGAATTCAACATTTAGTAACAATAATACTAAAGCAATTTTTTTTAAATGTTTTATTTTCAGTTAATGTCTTGGTAATGATGGCGATGCTGATTTTGGTGATGATTTGTTACATTATAATTTTGTCTTCTGTCAGCCATGATTCAACAAATTTATGATGAAAATTTTTCAATCATGACAATCCCATTCCATTTTCTAACATCATGTATTAGAGATGACATATACAATGTGTTCATCCTTTTAACAAAAGCTGATCTGGAAGAATTATGGGTGCCATTTCTACCATAGAGTCACTCTGTTGTTGGTATATGTTATGCTGATATTGCTTACCTCCAGATTAGATCAGACTTGATTAGACCAATGATAAAAGATAGTTCAGCAACAACTATACCATTATTTTCTCAGACGTAGTATACGATCATATATATTACATCATGCAATTAAGAAATTTGTTTCATAACCATGAAGTTTCAAGCTTCAGGTCCAGAACCACTGTGTAGCATAGAGTGTCTTCTACTATAGCCACAGGCTGAGTAATTTCTTGCAAGTGAACTAGATAGATGAAAATTATGTGAAAATCCATCATATGTGTGTGTGTGTCTTTGCATTTGTATTTGTGTCCCTCTCTTTCTTCTGGTTGATAACTTGTGTAGATTTGTTTATGTTCCTGTAATTTAGTGATTTAACAAAAATAAGTACAGGAGATGATTTGCTTGAGTAAACCCGACAAGGTGGTGCTTCAGCATGGTTGCAGTCCAGTGACTGAAACAAATGAAAAAAAAAA
Organism: Octopus bimaculoides; assembly: GCF_001194135.2. NCBI lineage: Eukaryota > Metazoa > Mollusca > Cephalopoda > Octopoda > Octopodidae > Octopus > Octopus bimaculoides. The sequence goes on from NC_068983.1 coordinate 93,202,121, forward strand.
TTTCTTCCTTCCCTACACCATCAGGTCAGCGAACACTGCTTAGTGACTTTCTTCACATGTAATACATTCTTGACATGGAATTTTCATAGGTGAAAACAAAAGAGGTTTCCTAATACCTTCCTGAAGGCTTCTCTTTAGAGTAAAAAGAAAAAAAAAGATTATGCCAATTTGGTACCTGATAATATTTTTGATAATACATTATCTAATGTCTCCTTATTTTAAGATAGTAGGGTATAAAGTGGGGGAAATTTGGCTTCTACTTCTATCAAGATGAGAGAGTCTCTAGTGGGTTCATATGATGATGGTGCTGTTGGTGATATTTCTTCTATTTTGTGAATTACAATCTGCACCATGCTGGAATACTAACTTGAAGAGTTTTAGTCAATTATATTAATGTCCAATATTTGTTTTATTGACATCAAAAGGAAGAAAGACAACATCGACCCAGGTGAGACTTAACACCCACACACATGTACATCTGAAGGAATTCCATACATTTTCTGCCTTCCAAATTTGACTCACAAGCTGTTGCACAGTTGGATCAAACCTGGAATCATATGGCTGTAAAACAAACTTTTTTATATGGCCGTAAAACATATTGTAGAGCAGTTGCTTTGCTTAAGCAACTTACTACTTACTTGCAATGCCTTCACATTCTGCCAAGCAAAAGATATATATTTTTTCAGCCTGTCCTAATAACAATTAAGTGTTATTACCAGGAATTTATGTGACATAAATAAATTCATATAAATAGACTTCACTAATACAATGGAACTAAGAATAAAATCAATAGCATTAATTTTATTATTATGAAGGTGGCAAGCTGGCAGAATCGTTAGCATGCAGGGCAAAATGCTCAGAGGCATATCGTTTGTTTAGACATTCTGAGTTCAAATTCTGCCAAGGTCAAATTTGTCTTTCATCATTTCAAGGTCAATGAAATAAGTACCAGTCAATCACTGGGTTGATTATCCCCTTCCCCAAAATTACTGGTCTTGTGGCAATATTTGAAACCATTATCATTATTATTAAGGTGGTGAGCTAGCAGAGTCGTTAGCATGCTGAACAAAATGCTTAGTGGCATTTCTTCCAGCACTATGTTCTGAGCTCAAATTCTGTCAAGACTGATTTTGTCTTTCATCCTTTCAGAGTCAATAAAATAGTACCAGTTTTGCACTGGGTCAATGTAATCAATTAGTCCCCTCTCCCAAAATTTTACACCTTGTGCCTATAGTAAAAAGGATTAGTAAAGTAGACCTTAGCATCATTTGAACTCAGAATTTAAAGTGTCATAACTGAATGCAGAAAAGCATTTTGGTGAGTACTATACTGATTCTGCCTATCCATCATCCCATAACATAAATAGTTAATAAATAAATTCTATATAATTGCACAAGAGTTTACTTTGTAGTATACGAAAGCAATATAAGACTTTATTTTTTTTTTTTAACTTGTTAAATGGGATTTTAATTGAAGTGTCAATCATGTTATTGAGTTAAGTGTTCCACTATGTCCAGAATAAAAAAAAATGTTATGTTCAAATCAAAATGTATTATATTGTGAAAACCATACAATATATAACACATAAACCTAATTATAATAGAATCCAATACAGCTTTTATTCAAAAAGTAAAATCAAGCAATGATATTTAAAAATATAAATTTATACAATACAAAATATTTTATATCTAAGTAGTAAAATTACACAGCATTCCACAGAGTATCAGAAAATATTTCTCATCTGGCTCTTAAAAGATGTTGGAGCTGTTACCAAATATGAAAGTTTTAATAATTGTTGTAAATTTGCCCTACACTAATGACCAAATATACACCAAAGATGGTAAGAGAGAACATAGATGGTTCAAACTATTGTGAAGCAGAATGAAATCAAACTAAGTCAAAATCAAACATCTTTAGTAATTAAAATATTCTCTCCAAATTTTAAAACAAGGCTTGAAATACTCTTATAACATATAAGAAAATAGTGACTAAGAGAGCAATCTGTTTAGAAAGTTATCTTGAAAGTAAGAAACAGGTCAAGAGAAAGTTTTAGGACCTGTAGATATTACCACTTAATTTACAAGAGCAATTTTAGATAATAAATCATAATTAAAATGTTAGTAAGATTTTATAAGATTTATAAGCAATTGTTATACTAAATTAACAATTTTTCTTCATGAAGTTTTGAACCCCATCATAGAATTATCAAAATAACAAACACCACCCACTTTACAGTGTAGACTGGATGCTTTTTATGTGGCACATGCACTGGACGTGGGGGGCACCAAGTAATCTGCAAGACAAAGATCCTTTGGACCGGGGTATTGCAGAAGGTGACCTTGTGCTAGACAATGAGGAGCTTAGAGTGTGACAGAGTAACAGAAACAGTTATCTTGCTGTAGAAGAGATAGCTGTATGGTTAAAATATTTGCTTCCTAGTCTATTGCATGGTACTATAGTTCTTAGCTGACCAAAGCATTGTGAGTGGATTTGGGAGACGGAAATTGAAAGACATATGCATGCACATATATATATATATGTATATATATATATATATATACACACATATGCTCACTTTTCTGTTCTTGTTTACACTTTCACCCTCGGCAAAAATAGCCAAATTTTAATTAATTTGCTTGTGGGAAGGACTGCTCCAACGAAGTCGTGTATTGTCCTTGCCTTTGAAACGCGGAGTAGATGGAACAGGGACAACTGAAGAAGGGTAATATTCTTTATGTTGCATGCCTCGTTTCTCTGTTTGTTTTTTTCTTTGTTCGAAAAAAAGTTCATTTTCTATCTTCGTCTTTATGTTTTTGTTTCTCATTGTGTTTAACATTTTTTGTGATGTCCTGTACCCATATATGCTTGTATGTATACATATAGATGTCAGTATGTACATATATGTATGGATATATACATATAATTATATTATTTATGTTACTATATGATCGAATGCCACGCATTGCCTCCAAGTAAGTTTTATCTTATATTTTCTACTGCGCATTCTACTACTATTGCTGTCACTTCCCTGTCTTTATCTCTCTCCCTCTCTTGTTCTTCATCCTTTCTGTTTTTCTCTCCCAACCCTCCCCAATTCTTCTCTTCCTTTCACCGTTACCTCTCTCACTCCTCCTCCTCCTTGACCCCTTGGTCGCTGACACGTGACAAAAGGGATTCTTTCTTTCTATTTCCCGCCTTCTTATAGAGACGACGCAAATTTTTTCACTCTCTAACTAGCATTCAAAATAATTTTTCTATCGTCTTGGCCTAACAACCCTTACCGTTTGTTAC
>NC_068983.1:93207404-93220896 GCF_001194135.2 Octopus bimaculoides
TATATATATATATATATATAAATATATACACACACACACACACACACACATATGCATTCATATGTTTATATATATAGATATTAATTGAGGTGTACAATACTATATGTCCATTACGGCCATAATGGATACATATATTGTACACTTCAATTAATATACAAGTGCATTTTTTCCTGACTTATGGACTCTTAGACAGCTTGCACACACATATATACGAGAAGGTACCCAAAAGTAACCAGAAATTTCTGTAAGGGACAAGCCCATTGTAATTCAGGCTTCTGCCACTAGAAGCCACTTGATGTGATCCTCGGCCATCAGTCTGCAGACCAGTGGCATTGAGTGGAGTCATACTGTCATGTGGTGTGTCTTTGTTCTGCAGTGCTTGTCCCCTGTTCTTCAAAGTTTGTGATGGCTGAAACAAAGGAACAGCGTGCTTCCAGCAGAAAACAGAATTCTGTTTTCTGCTGGTGGAAACAGTTGTCATGCTTCAAACAGTTTACAAGGATGCTGTAAACACAAGTTTACAAGTGATTTTCATGCTTTAGAAATGGTTATTTATCACTTGAAGACCAACCTCATTTAGGATGACTGTCAACCTCCCAAATGAATGAAAACATCATGAAAATTTATGAACTGATCTTGGAGGACTGTTACTAAACTATTGACAAACTTGATATGACCGGGCCAACCAACAAATTTTGAGCAAGGAAATGTGAATGAAAAAAGTTGCAGCAAAATTTGTTCCTTGCTTGGTCACAGAAGATCAAAAGTAGTCATAACTGAATGTTTGTTGTGAACTGAAAGATCAGGTGGAAGTCGATCCAGATCTTTTTCAAAAGGTCATTACTAGTGATGAAAGCTGGTGCTACAGAATTTTCAGATTTAGAAGAGATGAAGAAAAAAATGTCAGAGGCATTAACAGGTATCACTTTGCAAGAGTTCCAGCACTGCTTTGAATAGTGGAAAACACCCATTGCTTCAAACGAAGAATACTTTGAAGGCAACAAAAGTGTAAACATGTAAAACTAAGTGAATAAAATAACACTGCAAATTTTCAGTTTCGTTTGGGTACTCCCTCATATATATGATGCAGAAAAGGTAAACAAAAGTAAGTTTATGGAGAGTATTTACATGGAAAGTTGTATATACAAATAAAAAGACCATTCTTCTAGTCAATTTCCCACATATGTCCTACCTGCTCTGGATGAAGGAGTTGGAGTACAAGTTTCAGATTTATATGAGCCCTACTTGCTGATTATATTACACTAACTTTAGTGTTCTTAGCACACTCAATATACATATATAGCGGTGTGTGCATGGATGTGCATTTGTTTCAAGTTACAACAATGTGTAATAGTTGTAAACAAATGTCACTGTTATACAAGTTGTGTCATTAATCTCTGGTTTTCAGTGGGAATACATCCAACCATGAGGAAATACTACCTTTCTTAGAAACAGGAGATGGTTGACAACAAGAAGTGCATCCAGCTATAGAAAAGCTGCCTCATCAAATTCCATCTGGTGCATGCACACAGGGGATAGAGCACATTAAAAAGAAGATAATAATGAGGATTTGTGAGTGGATATATATATATATATATATATATATATACTCACACATATTAGGTATATGTGATTGATAAAGTTTATTATACTAGTGCTGCTTCTATTTCATATTTGAATATATATATATATATATATATATATATAAGATTTAGATTCAAAATTGAAGTTTAGGCACCAGAATATAGTATGGTATTATCCAAACAATTCCAAAAACAAGGTGATCAAAAATCAAAAAAAGCAACACGGATTTTAAAGGTTATTGCAGTACACACATTTCATGCTACTCCATTTATTTAAGTAATCCGAGCATTACATTAAATGCAAAATGCAGAGCAATCTTCAGCTGCACAAGAATATAGAAAATTACAGCAGAATGGACATATTACTATTGTGGCAACATTTAAAATCTAAGTGGGAAGAAGAATACATAAAAAAACCCATCTTGACATAGCCAAGGCTACATCTCTACATCTCTTCAGTCATCTTTTCAATGATCGGATAACTGAAGAGATGTTGGCGTGGGTTCCTACCCTGGCATCCGAAACTCAGTTTTATCATGGCTACCGAATCAGTGTCACAAATTTTTACAGATAAATTCCGATATATATATATATATATATATATATATATATATATATATATATATGGTAATATATATGCTTTTGTGTGTGTATCTTTATTTTGACATCAAGTGCAAATTTTAAACAAACATTACTGTCATACAAGCAGTATTATTTGTTTGCAATCACCAATAAAATCCTGTCCAGCCACTGTGCTAGTCGTGCCTGAAGAATTATGGAAAATATTATTTTACTTGGAAACATGTGAGTGTTGCCTACAGGAAGAGTATCTGGCTGTAGAAATCTGACTCCACCACCCCATGACAACTAGTGTTGGTTTGCTTGCATCCCTGTAACTTAGCAGTTTAGCAAAAAGACACCAATAAAAAAGTAGGAGGCTCCTTTAGGGTTGCTAGTTTTGTGAGCTGTACAATGGCCTCAATAGTGCTGGTGGCATGAAAAAAAAGCATCCAGTACAAATTGTAAAGTGGTTGGTGTCAGGGAGTGTATCCAGCTGTAGAAGTCATGCCAAAGCAGACATTGGAGCATGATATAGTCCTTGGACCCACCAGATTCTGTCAAATTGTTTGACCCATGCCAGCATGGAAAGTGGATGTCAAATGACGATAATGATGATTATGTAAGCAAGGGGAGAAAATAACAGAAGTTTTAGAATGAGATTGAATGACCTCATTAAAACAAGCAACAACATAAGCTTTGAGTTCAAGTGATTGCTTTATTGATTATACAAGAGTGGCAATCCAAGAGTGTTCTGACACAAAAATTACTCATGAAATTGGCTTGAGTCAATTGTAACAAAACTGATTTGACATAGATTCCTGCAAGTAAAGCTTGAGGAAAACATTTAAAAAACTGCTTATGCTTCTCTCACTCATTTCAGAAGGGAAGAATAATTGACATAGAATTGTATGTAAACAGAGGGATAAATTATTAGTTTACATTAAGAAACATAAAATGCAGTGAATGTGTGATGTGGGCAATTGCTGAGTAGCCTGGCCACTTCTGTTTTACTCTACCATGGTATATTGGAAGACAACAAATCAAAGCATTTCCAGCAATGGTTTTATAATTGTTCAAAGATGGTAAGGTGTTTACGCAAAGAGATTTGGCTGCTATGGTGAGCGTGTCAAGTGATAATGCAGTAACTTCCTTGATGATTTGTACAAAATTGTTGAGTAATAGAGGACCTTTGAAGACAGATATTGCAATTTCAATTGACATTAAAAATCAAAGAAACAAAAGAATGAGAAGAAAAGAATCTGAGAAAAAGAACAAAACCAAACTTTCTTAAATTACAACAACTGAAGCAAATGTTACTAGAGTAAGCAATTTAATTACTATTCAATACTAAGCACATGTAACAGAACATATGATTTAACAGTGATTACAGGGTCAATAAGCTTACATGATCATTACTGAGATTAAACAGTGTCTAAATTGTTACTCTTTAATGAGAACTATATCTACCTATTAGGAAGTGAAAACAGAAAATGCAGTTTGGGTTTGTGCCAAGGAAAAGCACCACTGATGTTATATTTCTGGTCAGCCAGCTCAGGAGAAATACCTAGCCAAAGATAAACCTCAGTACTTGGCTTTCGTTGACATGGAGAAAGTCTTTGACAGGGTCCCTAATCCTTTATTTGGTGGTTAATGCAGAAACTAGGGATAGATAAGTGGTTAGTGAGAGCTGTACAAGCCATGTACAGGGATGCTGTCCGCAAGGTGAGGGTTGGCAATGAGTATAGTGAAGAATTCCGGGCAGGGGCCCATCAAGGATCAACCCTCAGCCCCCTCTTACTCATCATAGTCCTCCAGGCAATAACAGAGGAATTCAATACAGGATGACCCTGGAGATTCTCCTTGCTGATGACCTTGCTCTAATAGCTGAGTCACTATCAGAACTAGAGATGTTTCAGGTGTGGAAGCAAGGTCAAGAATCAAAGGGCCTTAGAGTCAATCCAGCAAAAACCAAAGTCTTAGTAAGTAGGAAGGCAGACAAATCACAAATCCCTTCAGGTAGATGGCCCTGCTCGATCTGTAGAAAAGGCATAGGTAAAAACTCCATAAGATGTACCTGGTGTAAGCTATGGACACATAAGAGGTGCAGCAATATCAAAGGAAGGCTAACTGGGAAGATAGTTTTTGTGTAGCAAATGCTCAGGAGCAATAAACACTGAAAATGTGCAGAAAACAGTTTCTGTCACATGCCAGGGGGAAAAACTAGAAGTAGTTGATTGCTTCCATTACCTAGGTGATCAAGTCAGTAGTTGGGGTGGATGCTCTGAGAATATAGCTGCTAGAATAAGAATAGCCTGGGAAAAGTTCAGAGAGCTCCTACCTCTGCTGGTAACAAAGAGCCTCTTGCTCAGAGTGAAAGGCAGACTGTATGATACAGGTGTGTGAACAGCCATGTTACATGGCAGTGAAACATGGGCCGTAACTGCTGAGGACATGCATAAGCTTGCAAGAAATGAATCTAGCATGCTCTGCTGGATGTGTAATGTCAGTGTGCATACATGACAGAGTGTAAGCACCCTGAGAGTAAAGTTGGACCAAAGAAACATCAGATGTCATGTGGAAGAGAGACGACTGCACTGGTATGGTCATGTGCTGCGTATGGATGAGGACACTTGTGTGAAGAAGTGTCACACCTTAGCAGTAGAGGGAACCTGTGGGAGAGGCAGGCCCAGGAAGACCTGGGATGAGGTGGTGAAGTGTAACCATCAAATGTTGGGCCTCATGGAGGTGATGACAAGTGACCAAGACCTTTGGAAATATGCTGTGCTTGAGAAGACCTGTCAAGCCAAGTGAGATCGTAACTGTGGCCTATGCCAGTGTAGCATAACTGGCCCATTTAAGAGTACCCTTAAATCATTGGGCAATAAACTGTGCTTAAGAAGACCTGTTGAGTCAAGTGAAATCATTGTTGTGGCCGATGCCAATACCACCTGACTGGCACGTAACAAAGCACCATTCAAACATGGTTGTTGCCAGTGCCACCTGACTGGCTCCCCTGCTGGTGGCATGTAAAAAGCACCATTCAAGCATGGTCAATGCTAGTACCACCTGACTGGTCCTTCTGCTGGTGGCATGTAAAAAGCATCCACTACACTCTCGGAGTGGTTGGCGTTAGGAAGGGCACCCAGCTGTAGAAACCTTGCCAGATCAGATTGGAGCCTGGTTACAGCCGTCTGACTTGCCAGTCCTCAGTCAAACTGTCAACCCATGCCAGCATGGAAAGTGGACATTAAACGATGATGTAGAGGCTTTATAAGGATATGCTGTAAGATGTGAGGAGAATGAAAACTCCACTAAATTTCCCTTTAACTCTTTAGGATTTAAACTGTCCAGATCTGGCCCAAATATGGCGTCTATTTTATGTTCTAACTAGATCCAGCCTCTCATACCTACCTACAATGTCCTCTTAAAATAAACAGTCATATCATCAGAATCTTGAAGATATGAGTTAATGTGCGATTAATTCAAACAATGTGAATAAATAAACAATTTTGACAGAATAATCTAACTGCTAAAGGATTAAATAAATTTCATCTGAAAAGTTTGTTTGTTTATTTACTACAGGTTGGACAGGTATGTACTCAAGGTAGAATTTTACAGCTAAATCCATTTCTTGTTACCAACCCTTGGCTGTTTTACATGTAAGGTACTTTTTAATTCTACAGGTGAAAGTGAAGAATGACTAGTCATAAAGTCAACAAGGTAAGTAAAAATCATTCATCATTTCATTCACACTATGGGATAACAACATTCATGCACATTTGCATGCATATACAAATGTGTGTGGACTAGCAGTTAAGGTACTGCACTCATGATTACAATATTGTAGTTTTCAATTCCTGAACCAGATAGTGCATTGTGTTCTTGAGCAAAGCACTTGATTTTTTGTTGCTTTGTGATAACTTCTACATCTGGCATGTGACACACCATGCACTAGTACAGGCAATGTCGATTTGATGGAGTGAGTGAGTTCATGAACAGCAGAAACATTTGATCACCGTAAACAAATTATCTGTGCAGGTGGTTCAACAAGAAATTGTGGAATCATCTTTCTCAAACTTGAGAGACTATCAAGACAAATTTATGCATAAAACAGACTTCATAACTCACTAAATTCCCTTTCAAGGTATTGGTCAACTTAGCACTCTAATAGAAGACACTTGTCCAAGGTGCCGTGCCAAGGGACTGAACTTGAAACTATGTGGTTGGGAAGTGAATTTCTTAACCATATAGCCATACCTGCACTTATTAAAGAAAACAAACCTAAAGGAATTATAGATATACATAATTTTAGGACTATATAGTTAAGTCAGCTGTGGATTTGGATTAAATAAAGCTTTTCCTCAGCTTTCTGTACCCAATTACCAGTTGTAGTAACACTATAAATCCCCATAACTGACATAGTAAGTGTTATAGAGATTAACATATAAACTCTATTATATAAACTGGTAAGCTGATGATGATACCACTATGCAGTTGCTCAACATAGAAATAGCAGCTAAATGATTTTCAACTCATAGATTATCTTTAAAAAATGGAAGCATGTATTGGATAATGAAGTCCTAGATACACAATATTAAAAAAAATATTGGGGCTGGTCATGTGGAACGCTTCTTCATAGGTCTGCTCGCTCAGGGCTTACCTGGGATTAAACAATTTTATATAGTCTGATTTAATAATACTGCTATGCTTTATAGATTGACTACTGAAATAATTAATTAAGTTATTATTAAGCTAGTATTATTCAAATAATTCAATTTATGTATTAAATATTTGTGTGGACATTGCAAAGAAAAGTTATCAATAGAAGTACCTCCTCCTCCTGAACATCAAATAACAGATAAACACCCTCAGTTGCACCTGAAGCTCATGGTTGTTATTATGTTTACACCCTGTCTGCTGAATGTCCACATTTACATTCAATATTTACAAATTTACATTCAGTATCATTAAACACAACTAGAATAACTTGTCTGAGACTGGATGCAGGAGACAAATACACTGAATTTTCTATTGAAGGTAATTGTGGTATTGAAAGCTATTTTAAATATTCAACTATCCAAAAGTATAATTATAGGTTTGGAAAGTAGATAACATTCTAGTGGAAGATGCAAGACTATATTACATATTGGTTTTGATTTTACAAATATATTATACTACTGAATGTATTTTTTAGCTGTCAGACAATATTTCAATGATTATTTTATCCTTCATAGTTTAAGGCCATGCTGGAGCACAAGAGCTATCAATCAACAAGTGATCAGTCATATTTACAGGAGACAGTTGATTGCTATGGACAACTGGTAATGTGAAAGAGATTTGAATTAAAAAAGTAAAAAGTCATAAATTACTGCAATGTATTTTGTTTGAAGCTCTCAGAATTCTATCACTCCTCTGTCCTTATACAGATACTAAACATATAACAGATAAGAGAAAAGGAAAATGGAATTCAAAAGCTTCTTTCTTAATCATTATGATTGTTCTGACCCATTGTGCATCAATCCCTTGTGGTTGAGATTCTGTACAATTGGTTGCAGAGCATCATTCAGTGAAGATGCGCCTGTGACTTGTCAAAAGGTACCTCACTCTTTAATCTCTGTTTCTCTTATTTTGATTAGAATACAGTTCATTATTTGCCTGGAGCTGGTGGCAAGCAGGAGATATCATGAGTTAGAATGATGAACAGTTCCCTTATAAGTAATTAACCTACTTACAATTAATCATAAATATAAGAATCAAAAATAAAATAAGTATACAATGAACAAGTTAATCAAAGACTATGTTTGTGCTACACACACACTCAAAAGTGTTTGGCAAATGAGCAGAGATAATGCAGAGTCAAGACAAACCCTTTAGCACTGGTGCCATGGTAAGAGGCATGTAGTATACACTGTACAGTGGTAAGCCAGCCAGCCAGTCAAAGAAACTATGCCAAAAATGGAATATACAAATAAGATATGGAATATACAAATAAGATATGATTCTCCAATCAGGAAGGCAGTAACTCTCTTTAAAAAGAGAATTACTACCTTCCTAAGTTAGTTCCTTAAAAAGAACTGACTTAGATCATAACAACCCATCAAAACCCAGTGTGGAAAGCAGATACAATGATGTGTGTGTGTGTGTGTGTGTGTGTGTGTGTGTGTGTGTGTGTGTGTGTGTGTGTGTGTGTGTGTGCATGTGTATATGTGTGTATGTGCATATGCAGTTGAACTATTAGTGCAAAACTATTTTGAGATATTCTGAAATACATTATTGTAGTATTAGCTATGTTAATATTTATGCAATAATTTAATTAAATATCAATTGCAAGTGTGTGGAAGGCCAAGAATATTAGTCTCATTATTGGGTAATGGAGTGGCAAAATTAGTAGGGTTTCAGATGAAATACCTCACAATATTTGATACTCTGAGTTCAAATCCTACTAGTGTCAACATCTTTTAAAAATTACAAAATAAGCATGAGTAGTGAAACTGATTTAATTATTAAATTCATTTCTATAATTTGTAGTCTTGTGTGGCATCATCACTGAACAACCACTTTTCTATGATTGCTCGAATCAAAGAATTTGCTAAGGCAAATTTTCTACAGCTGGATACCCTTCCTGTCACCAATGTTCACCTGTTTCCAAATATGGTAAAATTTCCTCATAGAAGACTGAAAACAAAAAATATCGCTTGTATGACAGTGATTCTCATTTACAATTATCAAGTGATGGAAAGGGTACACACACACACACAAACACTCACAACAGGCTTCTTTCAGTTTCAATTTACCAAATCCACCCACAAGGCTCTGCTGAGCCTAAGCTGCAATAGAAGACACTTGTCCCAAGGTTCCATGTAGTGGGACTTCACATTATATTAGGGAAACACATCTTAATCACATAGCCACACCTGTACCTACAAAACATATTATTATATTATTATTACTAATGTTGATGTATTGCTGAAGACTGCAGTTGTGTATTCACTTGTGCCATGTCTCTTAAACTTCAGCTGTAGTTAGAACTAGAAAAAAACTCCCAACTATTTTGAAACAAAATACAAACATTTTCCTTGTAACATTGTCAATCATCTTAACCAACCAAAGCCAAAAAATTTTGATGTCTTTAATTGAAAGAATACTATCTTTTCTGTTATATCTGTATTATTTAGTGCTTTACTAACTCAAGAACTAAATCTGGTTATGTTCCCTTAGAAAAAGAAAAACAAAAAGCAATGAGCAATATCAATAAAACTTAGTGAGAAATGTTTTTAACATACAAATATTATTTGAAACAAGTGATATATATTTTCAAACATGAGTTAAGCCAAGCCATATAAATAATGTAAAATATATACATACATACATATATCATATACAATACATTTTATTTTTTTGCTGGTTTTAGTCATTAGTCCAGCTTCTTTCACTGCCTTCATATTCTTGTTGATCAGTTCAGTTATATAATTGTCAATTTCAATAGCTAGTCCTGTTGTCTACATAGAGTACTCTCTCTCTTTCTCTTTCTCTCTCTCTCTCTCTCTCTCTTACACATTCTTCTCATTCAACAACCTCTTGTTCAAGCATTTCCATGCCCCCTTCTTCGTGGTAGTGAGAGCAAATGTGTTGCAATGATTGCATACATGCTTTGCAGAAAAAAGACATCCTGATTTGAACGAACAAACAACATTGCAATCTATAAAACAGCCACACCTCTCCTTGTCACACTGGCATATTTTCCAAAGTATACCTGAAGTCTTGCTTTTTTTTTTCTAGCTATCTAGATTTGTTCCTTGTTCCATAATTTTTTCACTCTTTTCGCGCTTGTACCTCAGTTTTTTTTACTGTATCTGCAGCACTCTTCCACCACTATCACATGTCACCATTTGCAACACTAACTTTAGAAAGCTACCTAATTTCATATTATCTGCACGGGCAATCCAGATGGACTTCATCTTAAGCAGGAAATGAGAAAGGCAGCTGATAGTGAAACTCTTTCTCCAAAGAAAACTGTACCACTAAATATAGGCTAATGATTAATGACATCATAGTAAGAGTTAGACAACTAGAAGACACAAGACAATCTGGAGAAGGAAGGCATGACAGCATCAGAGAGACTGATTACATGGAAAACAAGTGAGTTTCTACAAAACAATATGCAGTGGGCCACAGATCAGAATGTATGTATGAAGAAAAGTTTCAGCTATAAAGGAGCTGACATAGTGATGAGATTGTACAGCTATTAAAGCTAAGAGACATGTGTGAAAGAATGCAAGAAAGAGTAAAATAAAGAATAATATCAGATAACTAGAAGATATCAAGTATATCTAGCAAGGTGAGTGGCAAAGAGTAAAAATTTTGCCTATGTCCTTACTTAATATGGATAAGAAGTGCAAAATGATCTGATTTGCAAAACAAACAGTATGTCATAGTGAACCTTCACATTGTCAGTGAAAGATGAGTACATAATTGCTGTAATGCACTCACCCTCACTGACACTAAGAAAAAAAGTTATTGATGAATGAAGAAAAACAGACTCAACAAACATTCCAGTCATTTAGACTGATTACTGCATGGTCAAAGAGAACATTAAAAACATGAAGGCAAAGAGAGCCATGGTACCATTGAGTATAGTTACTGAGATGTTGAATATGTTTGGTTAAGTAGGATACATGCAAATCACTTGTATAATCAATTAAACAATGTGGGGAGCATCTTTGTCATTGCAACATCAATATTAAGGAAAAGGTGATGTATTAGAAAAAATTATACAGACAACAAGTTGATGGAGTAAGCCATAAAAAAATGATAGTTTTAGTATACTAGATGAATTTCTGCCAGAATGAGGTTCCAATGTGTTTTAGTGAGACATCTATACCTAGCATTCATTGGCTACAAAAAGAAGTTCAAGGCTGTTCATAGCAACTCTTACGTGCTGATAACCTAGTTCTTATGGCTTAATTAGTAAAAGAATAAGAGGAAAAATTCCATCAAGAAGTCAATGTAGCAAAGACAAAAGCTTTAAACAGCCAGAGAGAATATAGAACTTTGCTGCAATCTGGGAAATTACTATGCCCAGTGTGCAGAAAAATAGTTGGCAAGAACAATTATGGGTGCACAAAAAATACAGTGAGATCTCAGGAAGGCTGACAGAGAAGTGGTGACTACATATGTAACATATGCACATGAATAGTTAATAGTAGGAGCAACCATGAAATGCAACCTTTTTAATAGAACTTTTAGCTACTTCTGCTGAGCCCATTGGGGGTTCACCAGAAATAGTTAATAGCTTCTTTTACCTAGGCGGTGAAATGTGTTAAGGCCATGGACATTGAAAAAGTATAGTAGCTAGAGTTAACATAGGGATGAACAAATTGAGGGAATTTTTACTTCTGTTGGCAAAAAAAAAAAAAATTTTTTTAAATAGAGCGTCTCTCTTTAAGTTAAGGGCAGACTTAATACTTGTGTAAAACATGTAGTTTTAACAAGGTAGTACGACATTGAATGTAGAGGATATGTAAAGGCTAGAAAGAAACGAAGCAAGAATGCTCCATTAGATGTGTAATATTTGTAGGTATGAACAACAGAGCTCAGGTAAGTTAAGAGAGAAAATGGGTATTAGAAGGATCAGCAATAGCATACAAGACAATAGAGATAAATGATCCTTATGAAGTGTGAAGGAAACTCAAAAGCCTAAATTGGAAGGAAATTTCAGGAAAAGTGGCAAAAGAGGTCACAGGCTGCTGAATTAATGAAAGAGTTAACGAGGGACTGCAACATTTGGTAAGACAATACAATGGAGTACATCTGTTGAATCCATACCAGCAAGGAAAAACAGATAGAAAAGTTGACAGTGACTTCAAAGTTTTACTAGTTGTGCCATGGCCAGATACATGCAATATATATAATTCTTATACTTTCAGAAGTTGTTCAAATAAAACAATGTGACTAGTAAATATATTACTACACTATAAAGTTGACTACATTACTGTTACTTTAAAATACTTTTCATTGATACACTATCTAACAATTACCAGTTTAGCAAGAAACCTAAAATTATGGAGAAGTAGACAACTTTATAATTTAATAATGACACACAAACACACACACTTACATACAACTAGTAAAGATGAAATGTTTAGATCTACAATTCTGCTAACAACTTAGAATATAATTTTATTTGTATTTGTTGAGCATTAACTTTCTTTTCTACAATCTCAACAGAAAGCAGGTGCAAGTACAGAGAAAGTTTTCATCAAACTATAAAGATATGCTGCAACAAATTAATGTTGCCATACTTAATTTTTTTTTTTACTTCCCCTAAACTTTTGATTGCCATCATCTAGAGAATAGTGCTCTTCTAATTGATGGGAATCCACATTGGGAAGTATCTGAGATCAAAGAATCTTCACACATGCTACCAGCAGAAGATCCAATTAGGAAATGCAATGCAGATTTCACAAGCTTAACATTCAAATGTGATGAGCTTGCTTTACATAGAACCTCTAATACACAGAGAGAGAGAGAGAGAGAGAGAGAGAGAGTTATCTTCAATAAGCAAACAAGTGAAGATTTGACAAGTGGTCTATTGTGAGAAAGAAAATAGAGTGAAAATCATTTGTAATAACCTAATTCAACTACTGACATTTATTTCAGTTTCATCATACTGTCATGTCTTGCTTTGGCTAGTGAACAACAAGTAACCTACCAGCCATTTCAGTTTTTTAAGCAGAAATTTTCTTTATCTTTTCTCAACAGCAGCTGTACATCACCAGTGTTACTTTTCTCTCTTAGCTCTTTCAAATTACAAGGCACATTAAGCTAAATAAGGAATCATTTACTGATTGATAATTTTTAATAACTTAAAATACATCAGTTTCTATTCCTCTTTATTTCTGGTCAGTATCTGTTTGCATACCTTGCCCTTATAAGCAAGAAAATGTGCAAGAAAATGTTTTGCAGTCAATTGAGCAAACAGATCACTCAATTGATTGCGAAACAAGAAAATATGTGCCTGAACTCATAATATTATGTAGCTTTGAAAGTTGCATTCCCTCGCGATCGGTAAAAATGTGCTTATTTTGGTAGTTTTGACTTATGGAGTCCCTCTAAGCGTGAGGCATTATTGTATAGTAATGCCCTTATATAAATTAAATTATATTTATGAGAAAAAATGATGGTTTTGTTTTTCCTTATGAGGTTTTTTCACGTTAACTACTTGATAGATTCTTATAAAGATTTTATCCTAACATTATATATATATATATATATATATATATAAATAAAATATTATTATAAAATCTGGTAATTAGTCATATATTAATTAATATCGATTAATTATCAGG
>NC_068983.1:93224056-93228235 GCF_001194135.2 Octopus bimaculoides
TATATAGTGATGGTTGGTTTGTTACCAACTTAATGTGGCAGTCCCAGGAAAGGCAAGAATGCTATTGCTATTTAGCCCCAGGAAACCCTGTTTCCAGTTGGCAACGTGACAAATGTTCTGCTGCCTTAAGTTTTTAAACAGGGAATTCTGGCGTTGGTGGGTGGAGGTGCTTATCTCCCCTTTTTGAAAACTTAAGGACACAGAACGCTTGTGTCACATAGCCAACTGGAAATGGTGTTTCCTGGGGGAAAATAGCAGTAGCATTCTTCCCTTTCAAGGGACTGCCGCATTAAGTTGGTAACAAACCATTACTTTATCATGCTGCTACTGTATAAGACTCTGAGAGATTTAGAAATGCAATATTTCTAATTCTATATATATATATATATATACACACACACACACACACACACATACACACGACAAAGGTTTTTCACTGTAAAAATAAAAAAATACAGGGTATCCATAAATTACAGCCATCACTAAATATATCCCCAAGGGTTGTTATATTTTTCTCATAACATAGTAGGTTAGACAGGATGATCAAAAACCAATATGTTGTGCATATATAGTAATATTACGATCATGAAATTAGCATTGGCTTATTTCACTCTTTTTCATGGAACCCCTAGGAACTTTTTGTAGCACCCCAGTTGAGAAACGCTGGTCTAGAGCAGTATCAACAGAAATATGAGAATTATTATTATCAAAGATGGAAGTCTACAAGCTAACCTTTACAATTTCTTAGATATGCAGAAGTTTAAGTTTTGTAAAGGTGGTTTTATCAATCAAATTGACTCCAGTATATTCCTGTAGAGATAACTTTAAAAAGTATATTCCTAATATGTAATTACTCAGGAAGAAAAAGGCAAAATTGCCTCAGCAATGTTTTCACTAAGAATTTATTTATTCCAGTAATAAAAATTGCTGCCTTCTTAATGATGTGTTGGCTTATTAAATGCTGAAGTTATTTTGAAAATCCTCAATGCTATAGAAAACATTATTAGCCATCTTTGAATAAAGTGAAGATAGATAAAAAAAAATTTAAAAAAACATGTAAAAATTCAATATAGCTTGACTGAAATCATGTTTAGATCCTGATGAATATAAAATTATCATTCTGTTAAGCCAAATGATGAAGCTGTAACTTTAATCCTTGTAATGATAACAGTCAAATATAATTATTTCATATAAGACTGTAATTCTCCAGACTTATTAAGGAGTCAGTTAAGTACAAGCAGCAGCTCACTCTGAAAGGTATGTTTCATCAGCATGTGTAAAGGATGGAGCAGATATTTTTCAATAGCATGTTGTTACCTTTCAACATTCATTGGGATATGACAATTTTTTGGAGACTCTCATTCAGATCTACATCTGGATCTTGGCAACCTACAATTGAGACAGCAGTAGCAGCAACCCAAAAAGGCCTAGTCATAGAAAACCAAAGTGATCACTTCAGCAATTCATTAAATTGTATAGCATAGTCCTTAGTAGTATAGACCTTAGAATAATGTTACCGAGTGCTCTATCTGCAAAGAAGTACTATCTTAGAGATGTTCACTTTGCTTATAGTTCAGAAAGCATCATTTCAATGTTGTTTTGGAATCAATTACGCTGACTTCGATTTCTTGCACAAAATTAGAGATAGTTTAATATACGAAGGTTACACTCAGTTTTGATCAAGTCACTTAAGACTTTGCTTTAGGGAGGTTCTTACTGATAATGTGTTCTAGCAGCTACTGGAAATTATATATGTATTAGAGTAGATCACTCCACTCCGTAGAAAGAAAGATTTGTTATTAAATAATATAGAATATAACATAACAGGAGAGTGTAGAAAACAACATTATGTGATGGAGAATATTAAGAAATAGAATAAGCTTGGAAACAATGGTGTGATTCCAATAAACAAAGTTTAAATGTTTTTAATTAAATTTCCTATGACTACATCTAACTTAGTCAGTAATACACAAGCACAAAAATATTTGTCGTTGAAACATCACCAACAGATAGCAGATTAATTAAAAGAAGAATCTTCCAAGACAGCCGCATACAGACTTGAATAATTCATGAAGATTTCAGTAATAACTTAGCCAACTACCATATACTTAGTTCCAATGCAAAGAAGATATCAAAGTATTCAGCAAGTCAAAATAATTTGCTGTACTGATTTTCATAGAAATCAATATAATATTAAATCATATACTAACATAATTACAAAGTTTGTTTGAAGATTTTTTGTTTTTTCCTTTTCTATAAGCAGAAATAATATCTCAGTCTTGCCTATGCAATATTATTTCTATTTAACACAAAATTCTAACTAAATTATTTCCAGAAACATTTTAGTACATACTATTTAGTACTTAGAAGTGTATTTGGCTTTATACTTCTATGTCAATTACACAGCCATGTCCAAATATTATAAATCTGAATTTGTTTTATATTTGCTTTCCATGAGAACATAGGTTGGATATGACACTATGGTCTGGCCCAAGTCAATTCTTATTCAATGTTTCTGCCCTCGTACATGGCTCTTGCTCATATGATCCATTTTAGCAAGGTTTCTGTAGCTGAATGCCCTTTCTAACATCAACCACTTAAGTATACATTTGTGTAGTTGGGTAAAATATTCTGCACTATATTGTATTCTCCATAGTATATTCTTCGTGTAAATACAGCCTTTGTGGACCTTCAGGGGTCTGCAAACTGCAGATTATAACTGCTACTTTGGAGATGGACTAAAAGCTTGAATCATCATGCCTCATTACTAAAAACTTCATATTTTTCATTAATATTTAGCAGAAGTAACATCATCATCATCGTTTAACGTCCACTTTCCATGCTAGCATGGGTTGGACAATTTGACTGAGGACTGGCAAGCCAGAAGGCTGCACCAGGCTCCAATCTGATCTGGCAGAGTTTCTACAGCTGGATGCCCTTCCTAACGCCAACCACTCCAAGAGTGTAGTGGGTGCTTTCACGTGCCACCGGCACGAGGGCCAGTCACACAGTACTGGCAATGGTCATGCTCAAAAAGGTGTTTTTTACATGCCACCTGCACGGGAGCCAGTCCAGCGGCACTGGCAATGACCTCGCTCAAATAATTTTCTAACGTGCCACCAGCACAAGTGCTAGAAGGTAACGCTGGTAATGATTACGCTCAAATGGTGACGATTAACAGAGTTAATAAATAAATGATAAAGAGTCCTGGCCAGTTCCACAAAAAAGTACCCATGCAATGCCACATAAAAGAGCTCGTGAAGCACCACATAAGAGCACCCGTACAGCATCACATAAAAATGCCCGTGTGATGTCATGTAAAAGCAACCAGCACACTCTGTAAAGTGCTTGACATTAGGAAGGGCATCCAGCTGTAGACTGGAGTCTGGTGCAGCTCTGGTCAAACCATACATCCCATGCTAGCATGGACAACAGACGTTAAATGATGATGATGATAGATATATGTATACAAACTCATATTTTGAATTCTATTTTTCCTGTTTGCATCACCAAACCTGTACTAACAATCTTACTAACAGGCTGTAATAGCACCAAACCCTAAACTCTCTACTTGATAATATCTGCCAAGCCTTCATATATTCTACACAACATATTACAGGAAACAAGGGATCCCTATGTGGTCAATTGACCTGTCAGAAATACCAGCCAAGTAACACTAGCCATCTTAAAGAAAGAAAGTCAAACATCATCTGTGATATACAAAACAAAAGAAAATGAAAGAAAGAATAAAAAACAAAAAGGCTGGTTACAGTTGCAATGTCTTTGATTATAGGTTTGCTCATTCAGGGATGTTCTGGGACAAAACAATAATTGTTTTAATCCTCTTGAATTAGCCAAATTTGAGAAGGATATGTCTAACATTACCAATGAAGGAGTTCTGAATAGAATAACCAGAGACAAAAATAGAATTTTCAAAGATTAACATCAACTATTTTTTGTCAATGTGGAGCACTCAAATATAATGTGAAAGAAAAACTTTCCAGATACTCTCCATTTGCTAGGCAAATGTCTTTTACTATAGCCCTAGGTTAGCTTTAAAGCCCTTTGTGAATGAATCTGCTAAACAAAAACTGAAAGAAGCCCATCATATGTGCGTGTGTGCATATATACACACACATATTTATATATATATATATATATATATATATATATATATAT
>NC_068983.1:93228518-93230854 GCF_001194135.2 Octopus bimaculoides
GAAGAAACTCTTACCTTTCAATTAGATACAGTGACTTGATAATGAAAAAATATGATTTGTTTTTTACAGTAAATGTTTCTATTTTCGCTTTTGTTAAACATAATATTTTAATCCTTTACAAATATTTTTAAGAGAATGTAATTCCAAAAATGTAAGTTGTTTGTACAGTAAGTATTTATATTTTAGTTTTTTTTTAACAGACAATACTTTAATGCTTTTTTAAATTATTTTCAAGTGAACACCAATACAAAAAGATTTTTTGGCATATTTAAAAAATATTTTAAAGTGAAAATGACTTTAAAAATACGGTAAATATTTCATAAAAGACCCATTTGTAACCTTGGTGTGAAATAATTTTTTTCCATAGTTTTTTTTCAAGTGCATTCAACGTATCTCACCTCTGAAGATTTGGCTGTAATTTCTAGCACACTCTGCTCCCATGTAACCACTATTTGCGATAAAGGACCTGAAATACCTGTTACGTGGTAGCAAGGTATGCAAGAAATAGCAACCAAATTTTCCCTTTTCTGGAGAAAGGTGCCGTTTATGCATGATAAACATTCATTGAAAGTATGCGAAATAACCTGGAAAAGAAAAAAACTCATAAAACAAAACTCTGTTGCTGGGAAACTCAGACACTTTCCCACTGATCCAACTGGTCATGGGTAGTCTAGTGTATATGTATATATACCCCTCGCTGGTCACATGTGTCCATTTGCCATTTCTTTTCGGTTTCTGACCACCTAAGCTTCGGACGCACTTATTCGCCCCTCCTGTTCGTGCTTCACAGCGTTCAATATACACACACTTCTCCACGTCTGGCTGTACAGCCTTTTTGTTTGTTTATTTCACCGTTTTGTATTCCTGTCTTGTTTTCTGTCCGCCACTATCCTCCATGAAAAAAATTTAATTTGTGTTCGTGGGAAGAGCCATTTTAACGATGCATCCTGCCTTAACTCTTCGAAATGCCAGTGTTTTAATGGTGGCAGCTGATGAAGGATATATTCTCTATGTGGCCTGCTTGTTTTTTGTAACTTGTTTATCATTTTGTCCATGTTTTTTGCAACGTCATGTACCCAGATATGTATCTATATGTACATGTAGATGAAAGTATGTACATACATATACATATATATGCATCTACTCATATATTGTTTATATATATATATATATATATATATCTATCCACAAATTTTTTTTTTATTATTTTCTTTCTGTTCATTTCCTCATGTTCCGTCCTGTTGAAGAGCATAGGCTCAAAATGTAAAAGACTATCTCACCTTCCTGAGCATCAAACTAATACACCTGCTTCACCTACCGTTCCAGCAGACACTCTAGTCAAATCGACTACATCCTCGCCAGAAATAGGGAAAGAGGGCGGTTTATAAATGCCAAAACCTTCCCAGACGAAGAATGTACTCCTCAACACAGATTAGTAGTTAGCGACTTCGGGATCAAGGCAAAATGGATGCCCAGAAGTAGACAGGCTTGAAGGAGAAGGACAGAGATTTAGAGACATATTACTCGAAGCATTTGACGAAATAGAAGGGGATATAGCATCATACAACATGGAAGACGACTGGAGGTTTCTACGGGACAACCTGCTGAGAGCCACCGACCAGACCTGTGGCTGGTGTAAAGTCCCCTCTCGATCCAAAGTAACGTGGTGGTGGAACAATGTGGTCGGCAGGGCTATTAGACAAAAGAAACAGGCTTGGAAGGACTGGAAGAGCGGAGGTAGCATGGAATTGTATCAGACAGCTAGAAGGGAAGCTAGGAGACAGGTTTACTTAGCCAGAGGGGAAGCAGATAAGAAAAAGTTTGCCAATGTTCTGCGCCGTGAGGACCAAAGACTTAAAGTATTTCGTGTTGCAAGACAGTCTGTGAGAGAGAATCATGATGCCGTGGGAGAGAAATGTGTTCACATAGATGATGGTACACTTGCACTAAACGACGCTGCAAAGAAAGAGGTTTGGAGACGCTACTACGAAAGATTGCTCAACAAAGAGAATGAATGGGAGAAAGAGAGTCTGCCGAATGTCGACCCAACAGAGGGACCAGCTATCCGAATTGACAGTACCATGGTAGATAAAGCAATTAAGAGTATGAAGACAGGGAAAGCCCCTAGCCCATCAGGAATCACTGCAGAGATGCTCAAAATATCTGGCAGTGTCGGCTATAGCCTAGTCACCTGTATTGTTAACCAGGTGATACACGAAGGAGTCATACCCAATGACTGGTGTAGCAGCACCATAGTCAACTGCTACAAAGGTAAAGGTGACGCTTTAGATACAAATAATTACAGAGGTATCAAGTTGTTAGATAAGGTAATGAAA
>NC_068983.1:93231619-93232893 GCF_001194135.2 Octopus bimaculoides
GTGGCAGATGTTCAGGTGCAATAAACACTGAAAATGTGCAGAAAACAACTTCTGTCACATTCCAGGGAGAAAAACTAGACGTAGTTGATAGCTTCCACTATCTGGGTGACCAAGTTAGTAGTGGGGGAGGGTGCACTGAAAGTATAGCTGCTAGAATAAGAATAGCCTGGGCAAAGTTCAGAGAGCTCTTACCTCTGCTGGCGACAAAGGGCCTCTCACTCAGAGTAAAAGGCAGACTGTATGATGCATGTGTATGAACAGCCATGCTACATGGCAGTGAAACATAGGCCGTGACTGCTGAGGACATGCGTAAGCTCGCAAGGAATGAAGCCAGTATGCTCCGATGGATGAGTATTGTCAGTGTGCATACTTGACAGAGTGTAAGAATCCTGAGAGAAAAGTTGAACCTAAGAAGCATCAGTTGTGGTGCACAAGAGAGACGATTGCGCTGGTATGGACATGTGGCGAGAATGGATGAGGATAGCCATGTGAAAAAGTGCCACACCCTAGCAGTTGAGGGAACCTGTGGAAGAGGCAGGCCCAGAAAGACCTGGGATGAGGTGGTGAAGCACGACCTCTGAACATTAGGTCTCAGTGAGGCAATGACTTGTGACCGAGACCTTTGGAAATATGCTGTGCGTGAGAAGACCCGGCAAGCCAAGTGAGACCAAAATCCAAGGACTCTGCCAGGGATGTAGCCAGCCCACTTACACATAACATTCCTTCATTGGACACTCATCTCCGCTTGCGAAGACCTGTTGAGGCAAGTGAAATCGAAATCGAACTAAATTGGTAGACTGGCACCCATGCCAACGTCTCTTTCATTGAACACTAAAACTCAGCTTGCGAAGACCTGTTGGGGCAAGAGAAAGCGAAATCGTGATGGCACCTGTACCAGTGGAGCACTAAGAGCACCGTCTGATCGTGATCGTTGCCAGAGCACCAACTGTCTGGCTTCCGTGCCGGTGGCACGTGAATAGCACCATTTGAGCATGATCGTTACCAACATCACCTTCCTGGCACTTATGCCAGTGGCATATGAAAAAACATTCGAGCGAGATCGTCGCCAGTACCGCTGGACTGGTTCCTGTGCAGGTGGAACGCAAAATACACCATTTCGAGCGTGGCTATTGCCAGTACCGCCTGACTGGCCTTCGTGCTGGTGGCACGTAAAAGCACCCACTACACTCTCGGAGTGGTTGGCGTTAGGAAGGGCATCCAGCTGTAGAAACACTGCCAAATCAGATTGGAGCCTGGTGTAGCCACCTGGTCCA
>NC_068983.1:93232903-93245340 GCF_001194135.2 Octopus bimaculoides
GTTAGGAAGGGCATCCAGCTGTAGAAACACTGCCAAATCAGATTGGAGCCTGGTGTAGCCACCTGGTCCACCAGTCCTCAGTCAGATCATCCAACCCATGCTAGCATTGAAAGCGGACGTTAAACGATGATGATGATAATGATATATATATATATATATATATATATTGAGAGAGAGAGAGAGAGAGACTGGCACTCTGTCAGTTATGATGATGAGGGTTCCAGTTGATCTGATCAATGAAACAGCCTGCTCATGAATTTGACATGCCAGTGGATGAGCACTCCACAGACACACACACCCTTAGCGTAATTCTCTAGGAGATTCAGCATGACAGTGTGTGACAAGGTTGGCATTTTGAACTAGAGGTACAAATCATTTTTGCCAGCATCATTCTTACACCCACTTTTCCATGCTTGCATGGTTTGGATGGAGTTTACTAAGGCAGATTTTTTACAGCCAGATGCCCTTCATGCTGCCAACTCTCACCCATTTCCAAGCAACATATTTCCCCAATGGCCAGACATGTTCTTGCAGAATACTAGAAATGAGAGACACTGCTTGTATGACAGTGACAATCAATTTACAACTATCATGTGATGTGAAGATGAGGAGACATTAACATACACACACATATACACAACAACACACAAACAAATGATGGGCTTTCTTCAGTTTCTGTCAACCAAATACATTCACAAGGTTTTGGTTGGCCAGGATTATAGAAGACACCCAAGGTCCCATGCAGTGTGACTGAACCCAGAACCATGTGGTTGAGAAGTAAACTTCTTACCACATACCCATGCCTGCACCTTCATACATCCATACACATACATGTCTGCATGCATCATGTTTATGATTTGGTTACATTTGCATTTTCCAAAAAGTACAAGCAGTGATGAGTGCTGTTATCATTTCTCCTGTCAACAAATCATTTGCTAGCATTGCACATTCAAAAATGTGTAAAATAAGAGAACCTTTATTTGAAGAGCAGATGTGTTAATAACAAGAAGAGCAGTTGGCTATAAAGCCTTCAATTGTCTAACCCATGCCAGCAGGAACATAAAAACAAATTTCTACCGAACAGACAGAACTTCTTTTCTTTCTGTGTATAAGATAGTTCTCTTGCCAAAGCAAATTGTTTTCTTTCTTAAAATCTTGTAAATAATTTCACAGTTTCTGTTCCAAACCTGTAACCATGAATGACTGATTATTCATATTTTTGACCAAGATTGATATTCTAGCAATTACTTTCAAACAAGAATGCCTTCTATTCTAGCTAAGATGTTGGATTTCTTTCATATGTCTTTAAATAGTACTACAGAAATATGAATATCTTATTCCAAAATATGCATACCTCCTCCTGAAATAAAGGGTCTAACTTCACTCTGTATTGTTATTGCCAATATTCCTAGCCATTTCTAGGAAGTTGTATTCAATATTATCCAACTGTAATATATGATATTCCTGGTCAAAATTCCAATCAACTGATAATATAGAACCATACTTTCTTTATTTATGATATTCCAAATGCATGAGTTTATGGAACACTTTCTTGCAATGCTGCATCACCATCTCTGGTATTCTATCTGGATCAGTTATCTTCTTAAATCACTTCCTGTTCACCAATGATATATCAGACATCAATAACAATAGACATTGCAATATTGATGACACTGATGACAATTCCCACACTTCAGCCTTTAAGTCCCATACTGTCAATGCCTAATACTTCTTCCTTCCTTTAACAAAGGTCTTTTGCACATCATCCATGAATTTGCTTACAAAAGAATAAGGTAATCCAAATATTATTTCTCAGGGAAGAGTAACTATACTAATATTCCATTTTCTCATAAACAACAGCTAATTAACATAATTCTTTTCTAAATACATGCAACAACTTACCATTACCTGTGACAAGTCTTTGAAGCCTTACAGGCTAAATACTACTAACATACAATCAAGACTACATTTTTCTAGAGTGTGAATTACAATTCTTCTTGGGATGCTAGATTAAAAATAATATTGGAGAATCATATGTAAATTCTGTACTTCAACCAAATATACACCATGGGACACTCAATTTAATATACCATATATACTCAAGTAATAATCGATCTCATGTAGAAGTTGACTCCCTATTTTTGACCAAAAAGTTGGGAATTTTCCATAGACCATGTATAAAAGTCGACCCTAATATTTCACAAACAACAGGACATTTGTGGGTCAAGATACCATATTATCCTGTACATAGAAATAACATTTACAAAATTGTGTGGCTGGAATGCTCAATGCATATAGTAAAACACATTTAATAGCAAGCACTACACATCTGTTGATGGGTGCTACATCACAACTAAAATGTATGCATAGGATATGCTTCAAGCCTGCATACATCTTCAAGTACAATAAACATATGCATCATACACTCATTGTTTACATAGTGAGAAACATGTTTCACAGACAGCACTATCAGCAAACAACAGCAAACACCACTATATGAATTCATACAGAGGCATGACTTCAGTAAGCCTAAAAACATTTAGTTCATCACTAGATCAGTGGTTCCCAAACTATTTTTGCCATGGAACCCTTTGACATTTTTTTTTTAAATGTGGAACCCCTGATAGCTTTCAGGGAACCCTGGGGTTTTGCAGAACACACTTTGGAAATCCCTGCTCCAGATTAACAATTCTACACCATATTATGAACATTTACTGGTAACTGCACATGACATCCTGCAGCTTTATTTTTTCATTTATGTTGAGAACAACTTATACACAGAACATGACACATTGCTTAACTTATAAGAATCATGTGGCAAACGCATTCCACGAAATGACAACTGACCATGAGCATGAATACGATAGCACCTAGGCTGAAATGCATTAATGTTATATTATGAGATATAAATTGATTTCACTCAGCTAGTCAGTTTGATGGACACAAATAAAAGAGAAAGTGTAAATATTTATATAAAGCTACACGGTCTTGTTTATGGGTTTTGTTATTTACTAGGACGTGTGTTTTGATGCATAGAATCGGTAATATTACTGTAATTCATTGTGTCTTTGTTTTTATTTGCTTAAAGATCAGTTGGGCTTCTGCTGCTGATAAGGTACTTTGGATTCCAGCTTGAATTTCAGCACCTCAAAAGCAGTATCCATGTAATAGTTGACCCCATAAATTTGACCTTAAAAAATTCGACTTTTACACAAGTATACATAGTAAATATACATGTATGAAAATATTCATGCATTAACAGATAAATATACATAAATCTTATGTCAATAGAAATACAACTAGAGGATGGAAAGGAAGAAAAAAATTAATGAAGTTTTGCAAGTATAGAAAATATATATCAAAGCACTACGCTATATTGCTGACAGATACAGGAAAAAAATCATTTGCAACATAGGCAAAAGCCTCCAAATTTGGAGGGAAAAGATTCATTAAATCACTTAAAGTACTTAACTGGTACTTATTTTGTCAACTCCATAAAAATTTATATTCAAAATGTAACTAAATACCACAAGGCCCCTTCTAATTCTGCCATCCAATACACTTAAAGATGAGAAAATATTAAAAAGCCTATGTTCATAGCGATGAAAACTATGTAAAGTCTATTAGCTCTAATGTTAAGAAAATCATCCCAAGGTAATTTGCTTAATTTTTTTGTTTATATTAACCAAGGTATCTCAAAACTTCTTGCTCTAGTTCGTCTTCAATGCTGTCTGCAATCACAAAACTTGTTCTAGTCTCTACATAAGATCAATGTGATTCCAAGGCCCGTTATTTAAATTATACCACCATCTCATCTACATTATATGCCACTTACACCTTCTACTACAGGTGAAATTTAAGAATTCTCATTGATTTTTATTTATCTATTCCAAGCAATATTTTACCATTTGTAAGTTTCTTCTCTGAACAGGAATTGTTTTCATAGACTTACATCCTTTACATTAGCAACTCAGGATAAAAATGTCACAGAGTAACTTGCTGGGAATGTTTACAGTTCATTGAAGAAGAACGATCAAATTAATATTTCAAAATTACTTTGCACATATGATCATATGTTTTATATAAATTTTCAGTGAAGCTGTACAAAGCTTCAGACTTACTAATGTAAGAATATTGCTATGACATTATGGGAGGATAATATAAAGTGAAGTTAATATGTGTATGATGATAGATCTATAATGCATGTCTGTGGGTGTATAATACTAATAATCAATTACCGTGACTGCTTTATATACTCCAACACCAATCAAGATCCCAAATTAGAAACATGTCTAGTTCGTTCTTTGATGATAAATATCGACAAAATTTCCTTTAGCTACCAAAAGTATTTGAAGAAAATAACTTAGAGCTCAAGAAGATATTAGTAATCTCTCTAGACAAAAGTTTATCAGTGATTCAAATTTAGAATAAGTAATTTCGATATAGAAATGTTACTATATGTGAAAATTAGTGTGGAACAGACAGAAAGTCAAAATAAGTATTCGAGATTTTAGTGCTCTCTATGGACACAAAATGTAGCATTTTATTGGTAGACCCTTATGCTAAGAAGGCTGGATAGAGAAAATAGGGAATAATAGCAAAGAACACAACCACTCCAAAGGTCAACAAATCCCATCAAAATCTGATGTACACAATAAAAAATTATCTGTTCTAGATTAGAACTGAATCATTAGTTGAAGAATGTGTGAAACAACTTTTGATTTACAAGTATATGCCATAAGAAGGGAAGTATATTGGAAAAATTAACATCTAGTGTTGCTATATATCTTGTACCAAATTTGATTCTTTCACTCATGGATTCTACAAGCTCTATAACTTTCAAATGAAACAACAACAACTAAAAATGTTTATAGCCACAGAGAATCTGACCAAATATTGGGCTCCCACCAGCAACTAAATAAAAAAAAAGATTGCAAATATAACACTATTTTTCTTTTATAAGTGACTCAGAATATGAAGGCAAGTTCCCATAACCTTTGTGAACACTTTCATATTGGTCACATGAAAAAAGATGATATGCAGTTTGAACATATGCATGCCGATATCTACAGAAAAAACATAAGCATAGAGAGAACTCCAAAAGGTTGCAGTTCTTGCAAGGAACAACTAAGTACATGCAACATTAGGGGTGATGTAAGGAGAAATAAGTTTATCAATGGAGTTAAATAAAAAGTTTTCTTTTCTATTTTTTGTTTTACAAAATCGTATCAAATACTTTATTTTCCAAATCAATTAGGCAGTGTATTTCATTAGAATTATGGTCATAGAAGATGAAAGAAA
Source organism: Octopus bimaculoides (assembly GCF_001194135.2). NCBI lineage: Eukaryota > Metazoa > Mollusca > Cephalopoda > Octopoda > Octopodidae > Octopus > Octopus bimaculoides. The sequence goes on from NC_068983.1 coordinate 93,238,205, forward strand.
TGAAATACATGAAGATAAAGGGAGACTGCAGAACTTCATGGGTGACAATTCCTAGAGTTTTTTTAAAATGTTTTATAGTCTGTATTAAATGTCAGTTCTAAGAAACTGCTGGGAATGAAAATAATTTGATAAAGAAGACTGGCCAGAAATGTGATAGATGATAAGAGGTCACAAGTTAATGATGGTGCAACAGGTTAGTGGAAAAACTTTCAAAACAATTCATCCTATTTACAGACAGTTTATAGCAACAAACTCCTACTAGGTTTTAACCTTCATTAATACAAAATAGCTGAAACCAATATAGAAATGAGAAAAAAAAAAAATCATTTGCATCATTGCATAATTATAATAAAGATTTTCTCTGTGCAACAGAAATTCATAGACCTGCCTCTGAATTTCTGTTACTTAGACGTTGACTGAATATGTTTTCTTGATATACTCTAGTGCTTTTCTTAATAATTTGGCAACTTCTGTATGCCCCAGTGCATTTACGATTACAATAAATTCATAATCACATAAAAATTTCTATCAAAATAATGTCACCGACAATTGATTGTCTCTGAATGGCTCCAGGAAAGTTTGTTAATTTATTTAACCAACTTTTGCTAATTCCAATATAATATCTTTGGCATAAGAAAGAAAAAGAAAAGCAGCTCTATATCAAATATTTTGGCTATTTATCTCAAGTAACTAAAGATATACTCCAAATGAAAAATATAGAACATTGTTGATTTATTGTGGGAATAAATGTGTTTGGTAGAATTTGTTGCAATTGAGAAATATGATTTTCTTAATTTTGAAATCCTTTGAATGTTGGACAGTAATAAATAGAAACATCTACACATCGAATGCATATAAGCCTATAATGATCCTTCCAACTTTAATTACATTTTTGCGAAAAACTTTATCTTTAATGCATTTTCTAGTAAATTCAAATGCTCTTATGTTGACAACTCAATAGTACAAACTTAAGGAACTTTCAACAAGTCATAATAAACAGTTATTTTAATGAGAAGTCTTTCCAAAGCACCTTAATTAAATCTGACTTACAAAGCCTTTAATTAAATCTAACTTACAGAATACCTGATAAGACTTTAATTCTAAATCACTAATCACATTAAATGAAAAAATTACATCCAGAAAAAGACTTATGACTTAAGAATTGAATAATACAACTAACAACTAAGAAGTCAATTTCTATGTTTTCATTCTTCCTTAGAATTCAAAATGTATTTCATCATCAAATGATAAGCATGTAGAACTTTTTGAAATGAGTAATAAAGTCAAAACAGAAGATGTGAAAATATCATAAAGATAAAAAAAAAAGTTACTTTGAATTTTCTCGAGATGCACTGTGAAGTGAAACAATTTTACCAAAGTAATGAGGTATTAAAATAATTGAGATGCTAAAATAACAGTTATCATCATCGTTGTTTAACATCCACTTTTCATGCTGGCATGGGTTGGACGGTTTGACTGAGGACTGGCGAGCCAGAAGGCTGCACCAGGCTCCAATCTAATCTGGCAAGGTTTCTATAGCTGGACACTCTTCTTAATGTCAACCACTCCGAGAATGTAGTGAGTGCTTTTTACGTACCACCGGCATGGGAGCCAGTCAGGCGGTACTGGCATCGACCACACTCAAATGGTGCTTTTTACATGCCACTGGTACAGTAGCCAGTCAGGCAGCACTAGACATTAACCCTTTTGTTACCATATTTCTGTTGAGATGCTCTGTGTCACTTTCAATTAATTTTAAATATAACAAAGAATTTAGTAAAATAACTTAGTTATCATTAAGCTAGTGTTAGGAACATAAATTGTGACTAAGGTTTGATGAAAGATTTTAATTCAGAACTTTTGAAAACAAGACATTTGTACTACAGAACCAGAGGTGGTTTCAGCCTAGTTGATATCAAAAGGGTTAATATGTAATGAAATCAATGAAAACTATTGTTTGAGCAGGTACTAGTTGGTAGTTGATGTAGGGATAGACATCATAAGTTGAGATAAAGTTGGAAGAAACAATAAAAAAATACCATAACCATCACTTGCAAGTGAGTATGTGGCAGCCTGTATCATGCTTTCACTAATTGTTTTAGCCATCTAAGTAATTGCAAGCAGACAGACACCCTTAAATCCTTAAACCAGTGGAATATCTGGTGTGTAACAACTAGAAGGGGAGAATACTGATCTCATCTCAGCTGAGTAAACTAGAGTAATATGAAATGAAGTGCCTTGTTCAAAGGTACAATGCACTACTTGATCTAAGAACTAAACCTATGACATTATGCTCATGAATCTAATACTCTAACCACAAAGCCATGTGCCTTCACAAGATGAAGTAGGTCACAAATAATAGATCATGGTCAAAGATATGTAGGTAGCTAGGAAGTTCATATAAATGTAGAATGGATATATTAAGATAGTCTGTAATAGAAACACTGAAGATAAATTTCTTGCAAAATCTATTTAAAACCTACTAACTGATGATAAACTGAATTGTTTTTACTTTGTAACCAGTAATAACAAGATACTCCAAGAATGACTTAATGGAAACAAAATTAATGGAGAAGTCAATAACAATTGCATAACCATCCAAGAAGATACAATTTCATAATTATTGTTTCTATTCCAGGAGATTGTTTTAAAACCAGATAGCTATTATAAGGAAATGAAAAGTTAACAAAAAGTATTGCCAATATTGTTGTCAATATGAAGGCGGTGAGCTGGCAGAATTGTTAGTATGCCGGGCAAAATGCTTAGTGGTATTTCATCTGTGTTTATGTTCTGAGTTCAAATTCCACTAAAGTTGACTTTATCATTCATCCTTTCAGGGTTGATAAAATAAGGACCAGTTGTACACTGCGGTTGATGGGATTGACTTATCCCTTCCTCGAAATTGTTGGCCTTGAGCTTAAATTTGAAACCAATATAGTTGTCAATATTCAATAACATAACGAAGTTACAAAACTGGTAGCAGAAATTTGATCTGTCTGGTTGGTCTTGACTACTAAGGTCTGTAATTTTATCTGTTTAGTTTAATTCTGACTGACTTTAATCATAAGCTTTCTTCTTTTAATTTTGTCCTAGACACAACATGAAGAAATGATGGAATGATCATACGAGGAACACCTTTAACTCTTTTGATATCAGCCTCCCTAAAACCACCCCTAGTTGTATGATCACTTCTTTAAAGTGAACGAAATTAAAACCATCCATCAAAATATGTTAATTTAAGTTCCAAACACCAGCTTAATGCCAACTAAGTTATTTTGCTAAATGATTATTTTCAAAATTAATTGAAATGAAAAAAAAGGCATCAGAGGGGCGATGCATACCCTGTGCACAGATAAATTTTTTTGAAAATTATAGTGAGGCCTACAATGTGTTGCTTACCCATGCTTTTTAAGTGAACTGAATGAAGCTTTGTAAGTGTTTGACTAAAAGAGGATTAGAAGCCTAAGTACGGTGAAATTAAGAAATCAACTCGTAAATAAACAAGACCCTTGAATCCATCACTGTACACACACATGCACACATCTATCTGTGCATTTATGTATCTACCCACATACGTCTATGCACATAGGTAGATCATGATCTATATACACACAGACGAGGGTTGATTCATATGAAAAAGAAAGTGAACAAAATGAAATACTTATGGAAAATATTGCATAGCAAAGTCTTTCAATGATGGCAGGTGAATCAAACATACTGTAGTTCATTGTAGGATATAAATAATATGACCACTTGCTCATCAGGAAATCTGTATGTTCGATTTCTCTTTAATTTTCTTAAGTATCACCATTAGAGGTATTTATGCTTCAGTGAAATTTTAAAAATCAACTCATAAATAAATGAAACCCTCAAATCCATCAGTGTACATAAACACACGCACACACACACACGCATATCTATGTATGTATTTATGTATGTTTGAAAATAATCAAACTAAATTTTCATCATTTCGAGCCACTTACCGAATGAGTATTTCTGCCAAATTTGGTGAAAATCTCTTCAGCAGTTTTCCAGTAATTTTGCAAACACACAAAGATGAGTTGAGTGATTACAATACCCTGCTTTCACTTACATGCAGAGGGCAATAAAGGTAGTCTATTTCAAAAGAAATATGGTAACAAATGTGTTAATCATAGATCTGCTAAACTGGGGTTGACTTCAACAATGTAATTTGAGTGGTATACTATCCAAATAGAACTCTGTCAATCTTTCACATGAATAGTGACTTCTCATGGATACTATACTATATTAAATGAGATAGTAGGTAACTACTCCTATGTACTTAACCACATATCAGGAATTAAACAAGGCTAAACAATGATAGGCAATAAATAGGAACTGAACTTTGTTACATTGCAATAAAGTATTAAAAAGTCCTCCAAGTATTTATAACTACAACACAAATGGGAACCCATTAGCAAGAAATTACATGTTAAATAGGTCCACTCTTTGTTAAAACTCAACACTGAATTCGCTGATGAAGACAAGTATCAGAATTTCAAAAAGAATTCATGAGAATTAACTAATTCGATTTTAAGGCAATGTTTAAATGAAGATTTTTTATTTGCTTCATATCAGCATCCACAAAATAATTTCAGACACAGTGACTTGTCTTGGGGGTCATTAGATCAGTTAATCTAAAGATTGGTGGTATTACTTTCAGGGCTATTACTATGGAGAATCAAAGAACTGAAAATTGAAGATACTTGCAACTAACATGTAATCAGGAAATGAAGAAGAAATAAAATATTTATTTAAAAATAAATAAATGAAATTTATTTCTAAAATTAAGCACGTAAAAATGAGAAGCACGTGAGATTATTGTTCTAGAAAGTATAAGAAAAAGGTTTTAGAAAAGAATTAATGGCATTTGTTGATAGAAAACCAATGAGACTCCCACCCACGAAGTTCGTCATCAACACGATTTGGGTCAAAAGCAACTGCCAAGAATGCTCTTCAATTCTTTCTCCTGTAACAACCTTTAACTTACGACATTGGTTGTCTTTTTTTCTCTTCTTTTATTCTTTGCTAAATATAATCTCATTAAAATGTTTCTAACCTAGTGTGAGGCTAGTGAAATTGACTTTTTAATTAATTTTTAAAAATTGCCATTAATTTCTTTTTCAATCACTTATTTTTTTCTTTCTCAGAAACACTCGTGGGATTGTCTACATCTTTTAGTTATATTTTTATTATTGTTAGTGCTTAAGAAAATACTCAAAATAAATAAAATAATTAGAAGTTGATTAACAACAAGGGGAAAACAGTACAATAATAAAACTTCATCGATTTGAAATTTGTAAAGAAGAAATAAGCTATGATTGTTAACAATGAAAATATATTTCTTGTCAGTATTTTCTTCAGATGAGAGCATTTATGGTGAACTGGCTCCATTTATATTAGCCAAGTTCAATATATAGGAAAGAATTGTAGGCAATCTTTGGTTTTATGTACATATATCTGTGGAACTGATATTGTAATTGTTTAGAGGTTGGTTTATTTTTCTGACAATCCTTCCTATTAAGTTGTCGACAACACAATTAATTTGTAACAACTTTTCCTATCCAAACCCAGTAACTACGTGCAGGGTAGGTATTTGGAGGTGTGGCGCCCATTTGGGTGAGGTGAGGGGGAATTTCCAAGGGAAAAATTATTTGTAGCATATTAGATTAGATTAGTTGATAGCACAAGAAGAAAAAAAAAACAAAAACAAAAAAACAGGAAAATGCATTATTTCCCACCAAAATTTAGTTCGGTGTTAAACTATAAATTTACCAAAAATTTTCACCCTCAGTGAGCGCGGGCAAAAATTGGAAAGAAATTTAACAAGATCCCAAGGAAACTTTTATCTGTTGCATGATGTTATGCTAAGAGACATACATAAAAAGCAAATTAATAATTAGAATTTTTCAGAACCTGGTTATATACTTGCCTTATATTTTTTTATATAACCTCTGTTGTAGAAAAAAACAGACCTGTCTGCTTGTTTCTTAGCTGTATGGTTCTGAATTTAGCACCACTGTGTGACACCAAATGTCTCTTACTATAGTCCCCCCCTGTGTGTATGTGGCTGTGTTTGTGCTTGTCCAAAAACCTGAATGGGAGTCATTGCAAAGAGATTTTTCTCTTTTAAACAAGACAAAAAGTTTTATCACACCTCCCCATCTCTCTCTTTCTCTTACTGTATACACACACACGCGTGCGCGTATGTATATGTATACGATTCACTACACACTAAAAAATACATATACGTACAATCATACACATGCAAGCATAAACATACATACGCATGCATTCACACAAATACAATGGCTTCAACAAAACCACTATGAAAAATAATTGAACTTTTCACCTTTGTTTAACAGAAATTCCTGTGGCCAAAATATTGAGCACACATTTAGCCTTTTGCTTTTATCTTTGTTTTATTTTTTGCTTTCTTTAAAATATACACACACACACATAAAATACACTTTAATTGAAAAGTTTCCCCCCCAAATTAAACATACAAAGTATATTTATAGCAACTCACACATAAACATACGCACACACATATATATATATATATATGTAGAGAACGACCGTGCGAACCAAAGGAGAAAGGTGACGAATGGAAACAGGCTCCTTTTTAACGCGGCGCACGGTCGACACAAAATATGATATATGTTATAATACTATAACATAGAGAATTCGCATGTGTAATGCGAGATTTGCCAGCAAGGAAAAGATAGAGATGACTCAACCAGTGAAGATGTATAACAGTAAGGTCTATTGGAGCATTAAACTATATGTCTGTGTGTGAGTGAATGCGACATAATAAAACACAATATAAGACAGGCCGTCATGTAAACAAAAGAGTGTATGTATACAAATATATGTATATGAATGCAAGAGATACAGAGCACAGAAAAGAGTCTGTAACACGGATAAGAAAATACCAGTTCTCAGTTAAGGTACACAGTAGTTAGAAAGTCTGTATATAAGAGGTTGAGGCTTTGAGGCAGAGCTAAGTCACATGTCGTGCAGTTGAGGCTTCTATGCCAGGCCGGGCTACTTGATACAGATGGTTTCTCGCAGGTGTCGAATTCTGGCTGTTATTTCGTGGTAAACAATTCACA
>NC_068983.1:93245350-93253330 GCF_001194135.2 Octopus bimaculoides
GTTTCTCGCAGGTGTCGAATTCTGGCTGTTATTTCGTGGTAAACAATTCACACAAACAGGGTTGAGAGAAGCTGCGGTTGCTGTTGGTAGCTTGTGTACGTAATGTCGTGTTGACGCTGGCAACAATGCTTGTAGTAAACAGTTGAACGATGGTGTTGATGTCGTCGCTGGAAACTGGCTGGTTGGTGTTACGTGGTCAACGACCAGACCTTAGCAGGTCTGAAGCTGCGATAAATTGACGTGGGTTAAAGCAGGCTATTTATAGGTACAGAGAGGCTCCAGAAACATTAGAAAAACTCTCTCTCACATGACCTTATTAGATGGCCATGATTGGTCGGTATGCACCCTGGCGCGAAACAGGACTGGAGACAAATGCCGTGCAAATAAAAGTCAGTCAGGGTGATGGACACAGCGGGGGCCAAAGCGGGAAAGAGATGTTACCTGCTACGTTCGCATTTGTAAATAAATAACCGAGAGAAGTGGTTTCACTACATATATATACATACAATTCGTCATACATTTAAACAACCAAATACATACTCTCACATACACAAATATTTTACTCAAATATGCCCATAAACACCCCCAAACATTCACATACACACATACAATTGACCCTTACACTTGACACAAGCAAATTCGGATGAATGGGTTTGGTATCTTGTGTCCCTAAAGTGTAGAAAGTACGTTTTTTTAAGGAGCATTTTTTTATGTAGATTTTTTTAAACTTCAAGGTGACCACCTTCATGAAATGTCACAGAATAGCATGTGGCCTCTTTGGGCGCGGGGCCCGATTGGGAGCAATCGGTTCAATTGGTTTAAGGCTGGCTCTGATTACATGGAACTTCGAGTTCAATGGTTAAAAACGAATTATTTCACGTTCCCTCGAAGATACTTGATTCTTATGATGTATTTGTAGGCCTTTCACAGTTACTTTAACAATCCTGTTATTAAATTAAAACTTAAAAGTGTCGTTCTTAAAAAGTTAAATATTTTAATAAATAAGACACTAACGGGTCATTACATATAGTATTTAGAAAGTGACGTTTAAGCATTCACATATTCCTTGCGCTTACTCAGATACCCAAGTCCATTTTTATATTTTCCTGGGCTGTTTCCTTTTTTTCCCTATCAATCCTGCGGGAGTGTAGGACAAAAGTCCCATAAGCTCCATATCCCGTCCTGCGAGTATATGGACCTAAAATCCAAAGATCTCTCGTACAATTCTTGACTCTTGCAATAAAATGTTTGGAAAAGTTAACCGTCATGCAAAAGTCTATGTAATTGTTTTGTCTGTTGGACCAATTTAAGGTTATGGTGAGCCAACGAAAGAGACATTATGTGGTCGCTCGAATTGTTTTCTCAAAAACGAAACCCTGAGCGCAGTAGTTCTTGATCGGTGTGTTAGGGTATGTAAGTAAGGCGCTGATTTTAAATAAATATCATTTAAAGCTTTGGGAAATCCATACTAATGCTCGAGCATCATGAAAGACATGTTATAATCTTGTTATACACTTGATGATTACTGAAAACCAAGAGATAGTTTTGGCTTTTTTTCCTAAATTTTCAACTTTAGAATAGTTTTAAAACTTTACAAACGAAGTGCGAAAGCAAACTACTCTGCCATCTTAAAAAAAGGAAGGACCATATTGTATAATGGAATCCTAGACGCAATGCACTAAGATCGCCAACGTTCCATTCATGACTATCCTGTAAAGGTGACCAGAAATTAATGAGCAGGAAAAGTTACTATTATATCGAGAAAACCAGTCTCACTTCATCGAAATAGGCATAAAAAATAAGTTAAACTAATAAAACAATACTAATATTAAGTCTGGCGAAGGTGGTTATGATTGCGTGGTTATGATTGCGCCGAAAACAAGTGGTGTGCGTATTCTTTACTTCCGTCACTAAGTCCTAAACTATTTTGACACTGATCCCAGAACTTGTATTAATATTTTAAGCCGTTAATTAACTAACAATGACATGAACTTGCACACAATGCCCACACAATTTATATGATGCATTATGTGTTAGCGAAAAATATATTAAATGTTGTTTAATATTTTGAATAAAAAACACCGAAACAAGATCATTAAATCAATCGGTCATTTTTAAAAACTTCTGTGACTTTCTCAGTTTTCTGTAACCATTGTTTCCTGTGACATTTTCTCCTGGATTTATTTTAAAGACGTCTAACTGTTTCCAGCTAAAATTAACAAGAACTTAGCTTATCAAACTTAAAAATCATAGCGGACATAAAAAAAAGTGATTATTATTAATCATCAATGTCAGATATTTAAACAAACACATTCACTTATAATTCTCATTTTCCCTGCACTATTATTGAGTATTATTTCTCTAGACATTATTTCAACACTTAAGAGTCTATTAAATATGAAATTATACCAGCAATCACTAGTATTTATTTTATATTTAAAATGACACCGGAGGGAATTAAATGTGATAATTAGATACAAATGTCTCGCGAAAACAATATTATTTCTATATAAAACTGAGAAGATTTCAATTTTCTTGATATGATTAACATTCACAAGCAGAAGGAAACTACTTTTATGATCGAATATAAATAGAGACTTAGCTTAGATACAAAGTCAAATTTTGAATATTCTTATGATTTATTCCACGAGGCAAGGTAGAAAGAAACTGACTACAATAAAGGGACGTCTATAAATGATTAAAATATACGTTCCAAATATTTGACCTAATTTCACGAGGTCTAAGATCGGTGAGACATTAAAACTGATGTGCTGAAGTGTACCTGTTGCTTATAACAGGGTTTGATAAAATTCAGAATGGGTTTTTCAATACTTCCACAACACTAAATTTATTTTTTTAAAAATATATGTTTGTCTTTTTGATAGCTTCTGTCAATAAATACCATTGGTCAGCCATTATGTTAGAGATAAAGTAGCAAGGGAAAAAGAAATAACGGAAATGCAAACATTTCAAAAAACATGTTTAAATTATTTCTTTAAAACTAAAAAAGATTAATCGGATTTTTTTCTGACAAAACCTCGTCAAAAAATACAAAACGATAATGATATACATAAATATACAAACACGATGATTAAACACTTTCGATATTCAAGTGAAGTTTAATATAGGTTAATGTATTAAAAAAAGTAAAAGAACTTACTTAGATTGGCTGAACATTTTGTATATTCGTTTATCCATAGAAACAAGAAAATTGACCAGAGTAATCGGTAAGTTTTGGTCATGGCCAAACTTCTTTCGTAATTTTTCTACCTGATTTGAGATATAGTGTTAAGTGCGAGTTACTTGCAATTAGTAGGTTGTTTCCACTGCGAGAGGTGACTTGTTCCACACTTCCTGTCCTGCTGGCTACTGCTGTTGTTACCACACCTGTACAGGTAAGATAGAAAGGTATGTCAGGTGAGACGATTTGTTTGCATGACTCACAGTAAGACAAACGTGCAAACTGCAGAAAAACATGTATTGAAACATAATAATAATATATTTACTGTATTATCTAGATTTAATTATATACATTCAAATATGAAGTTTATAAACTGAACGAAATGCCACTCTAAGTACTGATTCTGGTATGCGGAACTTATATTTGTATATAATGTATATTATATGGTGAGTGTACAGCTGATACGAATTCCAGTTAAACCCCGAATTGTTTACTTTAAACTTTTTTTTTTTTTTTTTTTGCTTTAAAATATGAAAATGCATACAATTCTCTAGAAACTTTGGGGCTTGAGAAAATGTCTTTAAAATTTCCTTACAAGTCTCCTCGGAAGTAAATAATTTATTTACTGAATAAACCCCATCATATATAATTTCTTTACCCTTATATTTTTAATACGATACTACATAATTATTTTATCTTGGAGCAATATCAAATCACTAATATGTGAACACTTATTATAGCCAGACCTTGTTAAGTTACTCCAATATATTCCTAGCCATTGATTTTGTATTTATACATTCCTAGCCATTGATTTTGTATTTAAAGGTGTGTCCATGAATATTTACTTAAACTGAAAAGGCTACTCCATGCAGTATTTAGAGTTCATAGCAAGATTATATTGGGTGCATGCGATTTACGTTAGCGTAACAAATTATTATTTAGTACAGTTTATTTGCCAACAGAATGTGGCAGTCCTATAAAGGACAATGTTACTGTTGTTCAAGCCCCAGGAAAACATCTTTTCCAGCTGGCTATCGACACAGTCTGTGTCCATATAGTGTTTGCAAGGGAGGTCATCGCTCCCATCTCCAGCCTTACGTGATATTCACAGACCATGGTTTCTGGGTGGTTTACTCCTCCTCAGTGTGAGATAATCACTGGCTGTTGGTGAAAGCTTTCTCCCCTTGCAAACACTATATATTCTTTGAGCGACACACAGTAGTAGATCTCGTATAGAGAAAAGCAACTTGTTTTGAATCTCTCAGCGAGAGACATACAGTAACAGTACCAAATAGTAAAGTTTATTTGCCAACAGAATTTGGTAGTCCTATAAAGGACAATGTTACTGTTCTTTAAGCCCCAGGAAAACATCTTTTCCAGCTGGCTATCGACATACAGTCTGTGACCGTATAAATCATTATTTCCTAATATGACAAATATCGATTTCATTACTTACTACAGATAGAAAGTAATCATAAATTTTGTTCAAGACTTTTTGGTAAAAGGGCTGTGTTTCGGATTAGGAAACGAAAGATTAATTTTTACTTCTGGCTTTAGCAGCGTAAGTGTCAAATTTGGATCAACTGATTGTTCCTGAATTTCCGTAAAAATTTTATTTGTTTACTTTTGTTTTCATGATGTGTGGAAGGCGACATTTGTTTTGAATTTGGAGGAGTAAGTGAAAGATGTATGTACATGTATATGAAATGTTTTTGTTTCAAACAAAAGGAAATTGTGGTTTTGAAGAAAAAGTAAAATTATTCCAAACATCAAAATTTGTTTACATTTTGCCTCTCAATTCCACAGCATTTTCTATTTCAGAATCTTCACCAGTAAAAGTTCTTTGATAATAGCACATTAACCACAACTTCACGCGTACATTCCGGTATGCAGAACTTATAGTTGTATATAATACTAGCCTAAGTATCTGGCATTGCTCAGAAGTTTAAAGAATGTTAAAGGAAATAAATATATCTATTCTGATAAAAAATATTTTTTCAGAAAGATTCTATCAGATGACATGAGTATAAACAAAGTTATTAAAACAAATCCTGAAATCAATCACAATTTAATTTTGTAGAACTTCTAAATATACAATGTTTTCATTGTGTCCTTTAATTGGGGTACAAATAAAAAGAATTTGGGGACTTCCTACTTGCAAACATGCTACATATCATTGCCTATGAGAGAAGTAAGGTTAAGTCCCACAACTTTGAGAGATTGTCCTTGAAATTTGTTTATCAACATAGCAAAACTTAGTTTCACTGGGAACTGGAGCTGTTTAAATTCAAAGATGGAGTCAGATGAGATTAACAGGATCTCACCTTTATATTTTCCAGTGACAATTGTAGCCTCTAGGACATGGGGTTGCATTGTGTTCATCACCAGTCTGGTACCATTGTATAGGTGAGGTGGATCCAGATGCCTGAGCAGCATGATTGAGGCCCCTTTTCTAAGTGTTAAATTGTGAGGTGGCATCCTATATGGCCATAGAGAGTTCAGGAACTCAGTTGGAAAAACTACAGCTTGATCACTGATTAACAGTGAAAGACTGTTCTTGTCCTAGCAACAGCTGCAAGAGATACCAATTGATTTTGTCGACAGCATCATTATGTGGAGCTAAGATGGCTCACTCACATAGCCATTGACTGTTGCTAAAGTTTTGTGCAATGTTTGGAAACGTGCATTTTGAGATCATTGACAGTTGGTACCATCTCACCACAAGGTAGCTTGTGTGACTGCATTTGGTGGACATAAGGCAGTTGCCCACTCTCTATGTTCAAAAGCTGGCATGAAAACAGCCCGGCAGTTTGATCACCAAATAATTGGGTCCTTGTGTTAACTGTCAGGTGCAGTTTGGTCACTTGCCTCCACAGATAGGATTGCTTGAGACAGGCCTTTAGTTCATCTGCCTTTGTACCTTTTTTGGATCACAGGAAGGGTTTTCTGAAATCCCCAGCCAAAACAACAGTGACACCACCCATGAGAATGTCCTTTCCTCTCAAATGTCTTTAAAATTTATAAAGTTTGTTGTGTAAATTGAAAGATATTCTACAGTGTATATTGCCTAAAAGGCCAAATGAGTAAATGACTTATGTCAATGTAATAAGAGTTTTCACTGGGCATACGTCCGTATAAAGACCTTTCATTATTTAGAAACCGTACTGTTTCTTTTTCTTCTGAAAATTGCATAAGTTGTGTGTAACATCGAATTTTAAGTTTTACATTAGAGTAATTCCAGTTCTTTGCAGAGGGCCCTTGTGACTGCAGGGGTTGCAGGGGCTTAGTACCAGCCCTGCTGTAAACAAATTTATGGTTGAGGGTTACAGTCAGGGTTAGTATTAAGCGAGTATGGTGTTATTGTAAATATTTACCAAATTTTTATCCAGTCACAATTATGTTTATCAGCAACCAACCTTTGTGTGAAAGTGTCAGTGTGAATGCATGTGACAGGACCGTACACAGAAATTTTGTTTCAGAAAAGTACTTCTTACATACCATGCTGTCAATTCATTGGATTAATCCCAACAAAATACTACAAGTTTAGTCACTGGCTCAGCACCTATGTTTGTGTTCTTCATTGCAAATTAATAAAAATTTTAATATACTTCCAAAATGGGACTTTGTCCATATGTATCTGCATGCATATATGTGCAGGGGTGGTGTTAGTGCACAAGAAAAACATTTATGGAAATGTACTCATAAAAATTTTATTAAAATATGTTACCTTTATATGCCATGTTTGCAATTCTCCATATAAATGATAGCAAAGTGTGTATCAAATGAAATTATAATCCTGGTTCAGTGACAGATCAATCAAGTTAGTAAAGTTTTAATGTTTTTGGTAACAACATATTCTCTCTTCTAATTAGATATTTTAAAAGAGAGAAAATGCCACCCTCTCTTTTGCAAGACAAAAGAGAGTGGGGGAATTAAAAATTTTGAAAACATGGTCTTTTGCATATTGTGAATCTCTATTATTGAAAACATAGGAATGCATTAAAAAAAAATCAGAAGGGTTGTCAGGGTGGGGGGATCTACAGCCCCCTATATGGGCAAGGGCCAAAATTTGACTCCCTAGAACCTTCCCCGAGTAATGAAAAACCTTCATGCCAAATTTGGTACAGATTGATCCAGCAGTTTGGCTGTACATAGAGGATACACATACACATACAGGCGGTGAATTTTATATAGATAAATATATTATACTAGCAGAGATACCTGGCATTGCCCGTGTTACATGCAATTGAAGGATGAGACTTTTCTCTTATATTTTGTGTAAGGAACTGGAATACATATGATTTGAATTTCATCAAAATTGCACATGAGGGTTCTTTCCCTCTTTACACACCCTAAAAAAATTCTAATCATGAGACATGTATCCCATACTATTGATCTTTATGCACATATTCCAAAATTTCAGTGTTCTGGAACCTGTAAAAAGGATTTTGCTCCTGAAAACTGGAGCTCATAGAGCTCTAAAATGTGGGAATGAAGGCCCCTATTGGGGGTGGGTGTGTTAATGTCAACCAGAGAAGTTGAATTGTTGGGAATGTTTTTAACTTGGGTCTTATAGTATGCCTGTATATATGTGAGAGTATAGTTTCACTTTAATAGTTTCAGTATGAAATTGAAAGTATTAAAGTGAAAGTATTTGAAATTACAGTAGCGACATGTTATTGTTTCACTTTTGACATGTAATACTAAAATAGTGGAATAGTTTCAGTGTTAAAGTGAAAGTATGTGACATTATAGTAGAGTGATGTTATTGTTTCACTTTTGACATGTAATACTAAAAT
>NC_068983.1:93253527-93254096 GCF_001194135.2 Octopus bimaculoides
ATGTTATTGTTTCACTTTTGACACGTAATACTGAAATAGTGGAGGAGATATGATATTGCTGTGGGCTCAAACTATGCAAGAAGTGAAAAATTGTTTTGGCCTAAGACACTACATGGACCCTAAGTAAGGCATGTGTTAATTTGGAATGAAATTGGTTGTGGAGTTCTCGAGTTTTAGGGATTCACACAGATACACATTCTCATCTTTATATATCTGATATTTATGCGCATATTCGAAAATTCTAGTGTTATGGACCCTGTAAAAAGGATTTTGCTCCTGAAAAATGGAGCTCTTGGAGCTGTAAAATGTGGGAGTTAAGGCCCCAATTGGGAGTAGGTGTGTTAATGTCAACCAGAGAAGTTGAATTGTTGGGAATGTTTTTAACTTGGGTGTAATATGTATTGTTTGAATTTCTTTGAAATAGGAAATATATGTATGTTCACTGGGTTTGTTAAAGAGAGTAAAGCTACAGGAAACCAAAATAAGAATGATCACGATAATCAGTCAGCTACTCTAGCCTCGTCGTTACTACTCCCCAATGTAGGATTCCTCACCATACAGGTGACAGG
>NC_068983.1:93254106-93254536 GCF_001194135.2 Octopus bimaculoides
ACACTGTTGTACCGTTGAATTACAAATAATGCTCATCTGTTATGTTCAGGTGACCCCTATAGGTTCCAATAGTACAACTGTATTTGTCTTTGCTTTGGAAAAATGACTAAATTGTGGGTGTGAAGTCCCCATGAAGGGGTCTTTGTAACTTCTAAGAAGAAGAAATTTTAGAAATATTACTTTATTTGTGTGTAATATGTATGGTTAAAATTTCATCAACATCAAAAATATATGAATTTTCATGGAGGTTATGCCCTTTATGCATAGAATATAATTTCCAAATTTCATAAAGATCCATTCAGTACTTTTGACGTAGTTTTGGATAAAAAACAAATGACTAGTTTGTGTGCATGTGTATGTGTGTGTATGGGTGTATATATGTATAGATATCTGTATGCATGTATATATGTGTACATATTACATGTACATC
>NC_068983.1:93254782-93264052 GCF_001194135.2 Octopus bimaculoides
ATATACTTGTATATGGATGCATTTGTGCAGATATATACATGCATGTATGTATGCCTGTATATATGTGAGAGTATAGTTTCACTGTAGTAGATTCAGTATGAAAATGAAACCATTAAAGTGAAAGTATCTGTCATTACAGTATCGAAACGTGATTGTTTCAGTTTTGATACTGAAATAGTGGAAAAATTTCATTTTTAAAGTGAAAATATTTGAGTGTTTTTGTTTCACTTTTGACACGTAATATTTAAATAGTGGAGGAGATATGTTGCTGTGGGCTCGAACTATGCAAAAAGTAAAAAAAATTTTTTGACTAAAACACAACCGGGACCCTAAGTAAAGCATGTGTAAAATTTGAATGAAATTGGTTCACACACACACAAACATTCTCATTTTTATATATAGATAGATAGATGGTGAGTGAATTTTATCATAATTGTGTGTTTATTACAGCCAAAATAAATTTGCCAGCAAAATCTTATAAAATGACAATGGTCACAAAGATATACATCTAAGTTTGTGACAAGAAATATATTTTATCTTGTTCATAACTACAGTTTAGTCCTCCTCTCCTCACATTGTTATTTCTTTATAATTTCCTTAATAATTCTTTCTAATTTTGGAACTAGGCCAGTAATTTTTGAGGAGAAGAGGCAAGTACTTGATTGATACTTATTTTATTGGCCTTGAAAGGATGAAAGACAAAGTTGACTTCTGCAGGATATGAACTTGGAATGTTAAAGAGTTGGAAGAATTGCAACTAAACATTTCTGCTCAGATAGGTCTAGCTCCCCAGCTTTCTGTCAGTTATGATGATGAGTTTTCCTGTTGATTTGATTAATGGAATAGTCTGTTCGTGAAATTAACATGCAAGTGGCTGGATGAAATTCTTTTGTAAACTTGAAATTTCATTTTTATTCAAAAAGAAAAAGTTCATGTTTTTAACTCTTCAATAATTTGGTTACAACATAAAAAAGTTCAATGTTTTAATTAAAAAGATGTGACTTTTTCTTCTTTCTCTTCATCAACATAATTGTCATCTACAGAAATTATGAGGAAATAAAAAGTTAATGGGGGATGGTGTGTCAAACTAGTTATGCTTGTTCCAGCAATACATGCATTTACGCATATTGAAAGAACATAAGAGATAAATTTTTGTTGAGGAAAAGGCCGTGGCCTTTGTACATAGGCTTAGGTTGAGAGGGGCATTAAGGTGAGTGATCAAATTGAATTACGTCAAATTCCTGACCATAAAGAAAATACTACCTGTGTGGAATCTTCCAGTAAGATGCTGTTCTAGGGATACATACTTTAGTAAAGTTTTTGGTGCAGGATCTTAAGGATGATGATTGTAGGGTAGACTGGATGGTGGTGCTGATAGACAGCTGTTAGTTCTGAGGAGCAGAAATTGTTGTAGTCACAGAAGAGACCTTGGAAGGATACAGCAATTACATCTGTGGACCAGCAATTATGGAATGAGTTTTTTGCTAAACATTTGTAGCTGTGTATCAGTTGACTATCCCAAATATGGTATTAATATTTTTCAGGAGACACACTTCTATTTTTTATAGAGTTAGTAGCTGTTGAAAGTTGGAATTGTTTCCAATCCAGGAATGAGAGATTATCTTTCAGGTATTATTGATGCTTGCTTCCCAACAACATGGTTCAGTCTGACTGCATGGAATCTTGGGCAACTATCTTCTATAGCTTTGGGCCAACCAAATCTTGTGAGTGAATTTGGTTGACAGAAACTGTAAAAAGCCTGCCATATGTGTGTGTGTGTGTCCCTCGCTTGTGCTTGACAGCCACTGTTGGTGTACTCTTTTACTTGCTTCAGTCATTTTACTGTGGCCATGCTGGAGCACCACCTTTAGTTGAGCAAATCGACCCCAGGACTTATTCTTTGTAAGCCTAGTACTTATTCTATCAGTGTCTTTTGACGAACCGCTAAGTTACGGGGACATAAACACACCAGGATTGGTTGTCAAGCGATGTTGGGGGGACAGACATAGACACACAAACATATACACACATACATACATACATAATACATACATACATATATATATATATATATATATATATATATATATTATATGACGGGCTTCTTTCAGTTTCCATCTATGAGGCTATAGTAGAAGACACTTGGCCAAGGTGCCACGCAGTGGGACTGAACCCAGAACCATGTCGTTTGTAAGCAAGCTACTTACCACACAGTCACTCACATTTCTGTAACTTAGTGGTTCGGCAAAAGAGACTGATAAAATAAGTACCAGGCTTAACAAAATAAATACTTGGGTTGATTTTTTTGACTAAATATTCTTCAGGGTAGTGCCCCAGCATGGCCACAGTTTAATGACTGAAACAAATAAAGATAAAAGATATATACCATGTTTAAAGTATCTGACTGTAGAAACTAAGCCAAAGCTGATTGAAACTTGGTGCAGCTTTTCTGCTTGCCAGCTCTGGGCAAACTGTTCAACACATGCCAGCATGGGAAACAGATGTTAAAAAAGGAGAAGGAGATGTGTGTGTGTGTGTGTGTGTGTAGTTGTTATGAGAGACTATCAATAATTAGGAGATGTAAAACATTTTTCTAGCTACCTGATGTGCCAAATTCACTAACCTTTATAAATACATAAAAAAGGAATTGCATTTCTCTCAATACTACTCGCCTCTCATTCAAAGGGTCTTGTCTTGCAAGTTGCATAGTGATTTCCCCAATGCTGGTGCCATGAAAAAAGTACTCAGTACTCTCTGTAAAGTGGTTGGCATTAGGAAAGGCACCCAGCTGTAGAAACCATACCAAAGCAGTCAGTCTAGTTTGGTGCAGTCTTCTGACTTGCTAGTTCCTGTCAAACCATCCAAGCCATGCCAGCATGGAAAACAAATGTTAAACGATGATGAAGATGATGATGATATATACATATATACAATGAGTTTCTTTCCGTTTCTGTTTACCAAATCCACCCACAAAGCTTTAGACAATCTGGGGCTGTAGTGGAAGACATTTGCCTAAGTCACCATGCAGTAGGACTGAACCCAAGATCACCCACATGGTTAGGAAACAAGATTCTTACCATACAGCCATGCCTACACCATGGACTTTTCCAGGGTAGTTTTTTTAATTGTTTATTTTATGTTGTTGTTGTTAAAATCATACCACTTCAAAATCAAATGAAAACTAACTTGGACAGTTTGCTTAACTTTCATCTTCAAATATATGGTTTCAATGAAAAGTCTATGTCTATCTGTTTCTAATGGAAAATTTATTTAATCTAACATTCAGTCAGATTTTTATGACATGGTTATTAGATGATAAAGGTTATAACTGCTGTTTGATCTGCTACTTGAAAGCTTATATGTTCAACATAATTTGTTAGTATAATTGTGATATTTAAAGCTGGTTAGCTTTTTAAAAAAATCCCGGTTTTAGGTTCTAAGCATTTTCTTTGTAGATTGTTGGGTTTATACTAATCTTTATATATGAGCAACTAAAAGAAACTTTCCCTCATTGCTTTGATATTTGATGTTGACAATAACTGGCAAGAGGTAAGAAATATGAAACAAATTTGGACATATTTCTCTAAACTGACTGTTTATTGTTAACATCAAAAGGGTAGAATATTAGACATAACAAGCACCAATTTTAGGAAGAAAGGCACAAGCCTACTGCTGGGATTTGAACCACATCTCTATGGCTTACTAGCTGGCAGCATTACTAATTATATCTTTCATCATTTGCCATTCTGTCTCTCAAAATTAGATGCTATAAATTGTTTTTGCTCTTTTAACTGTGCTCTTTTATCTCCACAAGCTAATTGAATTGACTATTTTACTAATGTCCAACATACAATGCTTGTAAATATAGGATATTAACAACTTTTATTGTCTTAATGTGCAGAACAATATGTATCATTTGTAAACATATACGTAACAAATAAATAACGGTTTATTTACTCTTTCAGCAAAGAATTGCCTCATGAATCAAGTTATGACTTTAGCTTGTAAGATTTTAATGTAGAATCAGTAGAATAGTCTACCCTACTGATGCTAAGAGACTATGAAATTTCTTGAAACAAAACAGAGAAACAATTTATTCTACTTAACTGAAGGTGTTGGCTTTGCAGATTCTCTCTAACTGATGATGCAGTCTCATGGTTAAGAAGTTTGCTTTGAAACTACATGGTTTCAAGTTCAATACCACTATGAAGCACCTTCAGCAAGTGTCTTTTGGATCAACCAAAGTCTTGTGAGTTAAATTTTGTTGTGTGAAAGCTTATCAGATGGTACATTTTTCTTTTCTGGTTTATAGGCTTAATTCATCTCCTCATTTATGCCACCACTTAAGCTTTTGATGTTCATTCTGTTGGAAACATTTGGATCAGGATCCTCTCTTGAAAATAATTCACTTCAGGCTTAAAAACCTGATAAAAGTCATTGGCATTGGGTTTTCTTCTTTGAGTAGATCATAATTTTTTGTTTTAATTGGGATCAATCACAACCAGTCTCCTACAAGTAGAAGTTGTGTTTCGTAAAGATTTTCTTTGTGAACATTTCTCATCCCAACTGAAGTTACTTTGTTCCACTTATGAAACCAATATCTTTGGGAAAAACCATAAATATAAATATATAAACCTGCAACTTTTCCTTTTATTTGTAAATATGAGGCCTTGTGCTATGTGAAAAATTATCATCTTACCCACAAGGTGAAATTCATGTCTTGGATAAAAATAAATTTCGATATTAGTGGATGAAATAACGTGGCAAGCTGGCAGAATTGTTAGCATGTCAGGCAAAATGCTTAGCAGCATTTTGTCCATCTTTACATTCTGAATTCAAATGCCACCAAGGTTGACTTTACTTTTCATCCTCAATAAAATAGGTACTAGCTGAGCACTAGGGTTGATCTAACCAACTTAGCTTCTCCCACGAAATGACTGGCCCTGTGCCAAAAATTTGAAGCCAATGTCCAAGGAGGAAATTCCCTGCTGAGAAGATTAGAATTCTCTCCACACAACTTATTCAGTTTTGTCCACTTTACAAAACTAAGATTTGTCATCACAAATTAACAGTAGTTTTCTTGGACTGTAGCAGTTTCAAAATAGTGAGGAAATATATATTCTGTAACAATTTAGTACTCAACAAATTCTGTCATGTCATTAGCTTATGTGCAAAAGCATAAGAAAAAAACTGAACTAAATTTTGGTGTGAATATATTTAAAGCAAAGGTTACACAACAAATTAGGTTCTGAGGGTACCACTCAAACTTGGGTTTTAAGTAGTGATTCAATAGAATATATACTGGAATGGTTTTCAGTTTCCTTTTTCATCTCAGGTATATTTTCTCATGAAGCAATTGATTTACATAAGTTTTTTTAAAAATCCCTCCATCATAAATATTAAGAATTACTATTTTCAGTAGTCTCTAGACATTCATATTTATAACATTGTCAATGTTAACAGTGTAAAAACATTTAACATTGACAAATGTGACATTGTCATATTTTTTAATATATTTAGTATTGTCAAAGCCATATCATGTAAAACTGGCTTTCTCTCTAAACAAAGAAATACTTCAGTTTTGAACTTCTGTTAACTCTCTACAAGATTCAAATATATCCCACTAAAAAAACATGAATCCCAGCTGATGTTGTGTAGGTTAAAAATAAATTCACACACACACATATATTTATATATACATAAACATCAAATAACTCACAGAGTTGTAACCTGCCATGAAATGTTCTGAAGAAGTAGTCTGTTCATTATGTTACAGTACTGTTATATTTATGGGTGTTTATTTATATGTATGACAGATGATTTAATATTGCTTATGTAACTAACACAGATTATGAAACAGCTGTTAACTAATGATATAAACATCTATTCTCTCATTTCACTTCTCATAGATGCTCAATATTTTAAAACTCTTGTACTGAGTTCAATTTGAAATCATATGTGGCTTCCAATGTTATTTGACTTGGCTTGACTTTATCTAATTTCAACTTCACATCTCTCAATCCATCAGTATTTTAAATCCTAGCTAATCAGAGTTTTCTCAACCTCTACATCACCATATGATTACTACTGACATTTCATACACTTTCTAATACAATTCACCTACTAGGCTTGATAGCACCAATGACCAAATATTAAAGACTTAATTTGACCGTGTGTGAATGGCCCATAGCAAATTTCAAAACAAAATTTGGAGAATATCTAACCTAAAAACAATGCAAATGTGTTCATGAATTTTGACAAACATTAATGTTTTATGATTCTTCTTCCCAAGTTTCAGCCATCCTATCCCTCCTCCTTCTATTAAGTGACCCCTTCCTCTATCCTTTCCTTTCTTCTCTTCACCCCTTTGTAACCTGTACTCTTTTTCTCTAATCTACTTGCCTGTTCCCCCACTACTCCACTCACCACTCCTTCAGTGTTTTGCTTTGTTATAACCAGAAATGGCTCTGACAAAAGTAACATTAATTTTTTAGGTTGTTCAATTTTTCTCAACTGATCAATAGATCAACTGAGTAAACCTATCAGTAATGTACCTACAGTGATTTCTGGAAACAGCTGTAAGCCAAATTTTCCTCTAATAAGGGAAAAGTATGTAATAACCATTATTTATACCTTGTCTTTTATACACACACATATATATATATATATATATATATATATATATACATATACATATATACAAACACACAAACAAACACACACACACACACATATATATATATATATATATATATATATATATGTATATATATATACACACACACACAGGGTGCAATGAGTAAATTGTTGACATTTTATATTTTTAGTTTCAGGCAAGCGCATTGTTAGTTTTTTATTTTGTTGACAACACAATATAGTAGGGGCAGTTGGGCACCATCAGTGAGAAAAACAGCACCATGACACAATTCACTCACCCAGAAATTTGGAAATGACATGCTCTACTGCTTGGCATTTGCTCTGGAAGCTCCAATATGAACATTTCAGAGTGTTTAGGTGTCAATCTGAGAACAGTGCAATAATCTGAGGACATGTACTGAGAGTGATGAAAATCAAACATCCAGTCAACATCATGGTGTTTGGAGTTATCACTAGTGATGACAACATTATGCCTCCATTCATATTTTCACACAGCCTCAGAAATCAACATGACAGCCTACATCAAGTACCTGGAGGAGTTAGTGCTGCTCTGGGTCAAGTGGGTGGCTGCTGGAAGACCCTATGTCTGGCAACAGGACTCTGCACCATGCCATGAGACAATTTCTGTGACTGCATCACCCCTAACATCTAGCCATCTATCTCCCCAGACTGCAATCCTCTTCATTATTATGTGTTGAGCGAGAGACAAAAAAACTCCTTGTAATACCAAAGATGAACTGAAGATAAGGATTATGGCAGCATTCACCAACTTAAACAAGGAGACTATCCAGAGGATTTGCAGGAAATTCCAAAGTCGTCTGGAGGCCATGGAAGAAGCCAATGGCGATTTTATTGAATAAATTTACTCTTTAGTATTTCAAGATATATTTACATGTATATACATATATACATATACATATATACATATATGCATATATATACATATATATACATATGATGATGATGATGATATGGACACATGATATATACATATATGTACATAATATGTACATATAATATATACATATATATATACATATGGACACATAAGAGGTGCAGCAATATCAAAGGAAGGTTAACTAAGAAGTTAGTTTTTGTATGTGGCAGATGGTCAGGAGCAATAAACAGTGAAAATGTGCAGAAAACAAATTTGGCCACATTCCAGGGAGAAAAACTAGACTTAGTTGATAGCTTCCACTATCTAGGTGACCAAGTTAGTAGTGGGGGAGGGTGTGCTGAAAGTGTAGCTGCTAGAATAAGAATAGCCTAGGCAAGTTCAGAGAGCTCTTACCTCTGCTGGCGACAAAGGGCCTCTCACTCAGAGTAAAAGGCAGACTGTATGATGCATGTGTACAAACAGCCATGCTACATGGCAGTGAAACATGGGCCGTGACTGCTGAGGACATGCTTAGGCTCGCAAGGAATGAAGCCAGTATGCTCCAATGGATGTGTAATGTCAGTGCGCATACTAGACAGAGTGTAAGTACCTTGAGAGAAAAGTTGAACCTAAGAAGCATCAGTTGTAGTGTGCAAGAGAGACGATTGTGCTGGTATGGTCATGTGACGAGAATGGATGAGGATAGCTGTGTGAAAAAGTGCCACACCCTAGCAATTGAGGGAACCTGTGGAAGAGTTAGGCCCAGGAAAACCTGGGATGAGGTGGTGAGGCACAACCTTCAAACATTGTGCCTCACCCAGGCAATGACTTCTGACCGAGACCTTTGGAAATATGCTGTGTGCGGGAAGACCTGGCAAGCCAAGTGAGACCTAAATCCAAGGCCTCTATCAGGGGTGTAGCCAGCCCACTTATGCGTATCTTCTTTCATTGGACACTAAACTCTGCTTGTGAAGACCTGTTGAGGCAAGTGAAATCGAAATCGAACTAAATTCGACGACTGGCACCCATGCCAACGTCATCTCCTTCATTGGACACTAAACTCGGGTTGCGAAGACTTGTTGGGACAAGCAAAATTGTGATGGCACCTGTGCCCAGCGTCGTCTTCCTGGCACTTGTGACGGTGGCATGTGTAAAGACATTTGAGCAAGATCGTTGCCAGTACCGCTGGACTGGCTCCTGTGCAGGTGGCACGTAAAATACACCATTTTGAGTGTGGCCGTTGCCAGTACTGCCTGACTGGCCTTCATGCCGGTGGCACGTAAAAGCTCCCACTACACTCTCAGAGTGGTTGGCGTTAGGAAGGGCATCCAGCTGTAGAAACTCTGCCAAATCAGATTGGAACCTAGTGCAGCCATCTGGTTCACCAGTCCTCAGTCAAATCGTCCAACCCATGCTAGCATGGAAAGCGGACGTTAAACAATGATGATGATGATGATATACACATATATATACACATATATATATACATATATGTACATATATATATACATATCTGTACATATATATATACATATATATATGCACACATATATATATATATACACACATATATACATACGAATATGTATACGTGAATGCATATAGATATATATATACATTCACAATTTTTAATTCCATTAGACACTCTAAAATACTATTAAATTTCTTTCAATTTTAAAAAAGGTAAAACCGAATAGAACTTATGGGATGACCTGATATATATATATATATATATA
>NC_068983.1:93264705-93265812 GCF_001194135.2 Octopus bimaculoides
AGTGCAGCTCCTCCATTCATATTATATGAAACCCATAGCTTCAAAACATGTTGTTCACAAGAACTCAGCTTTGTCACACAGCATGAAAATTAACATACTGATAGCAGACTTAGTTAGGATAATGAACAACATCTCTCCACTATGCGAACCCTATGAAACGAAAATCATATACAGAACTTCATGCACTGCATGCAGTTCTCTGGATATGATCAGAAAGATAGGGTTTGAGTATACAGGGGAGCTAGAAAGAGGTTAGATAAGATTATAAGTAATGATACCAGTGGTACCTGCCCTAGATATAGAAACATAGAATGGAATAGGATACAAAGAATTTGTGACAAAGCCAACAAGGCAAACACGTGGTATAAAACCGACAGATATGAAGGAGTCAGTGGCGTGCAGTCTCAGCCATGCAAGCTATGCGCCGCAAGTCCTGTTATATAATCGGAAAATTAGATAAAATAGTTACTTTCTTGCAAAAAATAATCCATCCAGTTTTCGAAATATTCTGTCTCCCCTTCCTCTCTCTCAGTGACTAGAAAAAGCTTTGAGAATCCAGCATATAGACACTCCCTAACTCCCCATCTATGTTAGTTTGTCCTTCCTTCCTTCTCCTCTCTCTCTCTCTCTCTCTTAATGACCTGTCAAAAGATATGCTAGGACCGATCTCCCCTTCCCCTCTCTCAGTGACTAGTAAAAGCTTTGAGAAGGGTATGCAATGAGAATCCAGCATATACACACTCCTAACTCCCTATCTATGTTAGTTTGTCCTTCCTTCCTTCCCCCTCTCTCTCTCTCTCTCTTAGTGACCTGTCAAAAGATATGCTAAGACCATAGCATATATATTTTGTACCCCTTCCTCTCTCTGTCAGTGATTCCACAAATTTATCATAGGAAGTAATGCTTTCTGATAATAGTATGACCCCCACCTCTCTATCTCTTTGTTAGCTGGTTCTGACCATAACTAGAGAAGTTCTCAAGAACTGCTATAATTAGCCATAATTCTTGGAACAGCCTGGCGGTAAGTTTGAATCTTTTATCCAAAACATCTGTTTGCACTATTATATTTTTGGAGTGTTCTGAAAACAAAAATATTTAATTTGACTA
>NC_068983.1:93268239-93271109 GCF_001194135.2 Octopus bimaculoides
TAAGATGATTCCCATGCTTTCCCTGATGAGAAGGATACAATTTTAATATCAAAGATCCCTATGGATCACACAGGTTGTAATCCTTTGAAACATATGTAGGAATAAAGTATGCAATTATAACATGCGTTTTCTCCATTCCTTAAATTTTTAAATATACTCAAATACCCAAAATTTCAAGGAGTTCCTGCCTTAAAAACAGGAACTAAACCACAGTTATTTTGTGTTCTTTGCTACATTGGTTTCTATTAACCCATTTATTCTATCTGAAGAATTTTTATTCATTAAGATAGAAGAAATACACATAATTATATATATATATATATATATATATATGTACATGTATATATATGTACATATATATAAATGTAGATATATATGTATATATAAATGTAGATATATATGTATATATATATATAAGTATATATATATGGATACTTATATATATAAGTATATATATATGTATACTTATATATATAAGTATATATATGTATACACACACACACACACACACACACACACATATATATATATAAGTGTAGCTGCTAGAATAAGAATAGACTGGGCAAAGTTCAGAGAGCTCTTCTGCTGGTGACAAGGGCTTCTCGCTCAGAGTAAAAGGCAGATTGTATGACGCATGTGTATGAACCGCCATGCTACATGGCAGTGAAACTTGGGCTGTGACTGCTGAGGGCATGCGTAAGCTCGCAAGAAACGAAGCCACTATGCTCCGATGGATGTGTAATTTCAGTGTGCATACTTGACAGTGGGTAAGTAACTTGAGAGAAAAGTTAGACCTAAGAAGCATCAGTTGTGGTGTGCAAGAGAGACGATTACGCTGGTATGGTCATGTTGCAAGAATGGATGAGGATAGCTGTGCGAAAAAGTGCCATACCCTAGCGGTTGAGGAAACCTGTGGAAAAGGTAGACCCAGGATGAGGTGGTGAAGCACAACCTTTGAATATAATTTATAATGAAAATTTAATTTCATTTCTATTAAAATACTGATGAATTCAGAGTTCACTACAGTTAGCCACCTCTAACTGTCACTCACAGCCACTACATTTGTTGTGTTACTCTTCTTTCCCTAGCATCTTCAGAGCAAAGCCTTTAAATGTTGTCTGCCTGCTTTAGCATCTGTCACTGTCATAAACTGCCACTCCATTGTTTTATCCTTCTTTGCCTAGTGTGACCAACAGAGACACTGTGTTATAATAGATATATCTCTTATATTTTATACTTATTTCAGTCATTAGACTGCAGCTATGCACCACCTTCAGAATTCTAATCAAATAAATCAGCATCAGAACTTATTTTTTAAGCCTGGTACTTATTCTGTTGATCTGTTTTGTCAAACCACTAAGTTATTGGGACATAAACACAGCAACACCAGCTGTCAAGTAATGGTGGGGCTTTGGTTATCCTGAGGCTATAGTTGAAAACACTTGCTCAATGTACCACACAGTGGGATTGAACCTGGAACCATATGGTTGGGAAGCAAACTTTCTACTACACAGCCATGCCTCTCTCTCTCTCTCTCTCTCTCTCTCAAGTGTAATGTTTTATTTGTTCAAATTGGCTTGGCTTAATCATGCACTACCTCACTGCTTCTAGGTTTCAATGATGTGATAGTATATTTTCTAGAATGGCATTATATGGTAGGTTTGAGAGGCTGAATTTTGGTCAGTTTGGACATAACAGATGTTGAATTTTGGGGCCTGATATGGTCAGTTTAAATGCTAATGGGTTAATAACACTTACTAAGAAAGTCAGAACATCATCGAGTTCTCAAAAGACAAGCAAGATATTTTCATGAAAATATAACAATAATACAAGGCATTTAAAACTATGGCAAGACCTAGGATTTGAACCCCATTCTCTAAGTTATTTGATCAGTACCACAAATGGACCATGCAATTATTACATGTATGTGTTATTTATTGTTCAGTTGACTTGAAGGAAATCATGCCTCAAAGTCCAAACAAAAGTGAATGTCATTGAGGTTCTCACACACTTTTCTCTAGTTATCAGTGATTTAGTGCCAAGAATTTTAGCAGCAATTGAGAGCAACCAGTGAAGACATTACTAACATACAATTCATCTTTTACCACAAGCAAGCCAGACCAGAGCAGCAGTTCAGCAAGATTCAGCAGACTATCATCTCTTTTGCACCAAAAAAAAAAAACCAATGGTTGAGTAAACACAGTTAAAGATATGTTATTTCACTCTTGCTCAAAGCAAACCAGAGATGTGAGTAGATTCAGATCAACTCATATCTTGATTTTCATTCAAGAGCAATTCGTTTAGTGTAAGCCTCTAATGACTGTAGTATTGAGACACTACAGAAGTCAATCCCTATATCCTTAGTGAATCTCTGAAAATCTGTGGTTATATATCTATGTATGCACTTACCTTAAATATAAATATATTCATTCATATATTCAATATAAAACATTCATGAAGTTTAATTTCTGTTTACAACATACACACCCCAGCCTAATCCATCAATCTTACACCAAAACCACAGTGACAATGGTGACCAACACACTTCTTGACAAAACAAAATTCAAATGCATTAATAAGTATGAAGGGAAAAAAAATTGTGGCATATTTTTAACATGTACTATGTATTTGGTAAATTGCTAATACACATTTTTAGGCTCACATGGTAGAGATGTAAATGGAACCCCACCTCTTTAATACATTTTTTTTTTGAAAATCCCACGTTTTAGGCTATTGAGATTCTGATTCTGAAAAAATTTTTCAAAAATTGCAACTTCAAAATTTCAATTCCACCCCCGTTTCTTCATTTTTCACTTTTTCCGGAAACATTATTTGCGAAATACATAGAAAAATACAACGATTATGCTTCT
>NC_068983.1:93271674-93272753 GCF_001194135.2 Octopus bimaculoides
GTGAAGAATATTTGTCTAATGTTACTATTTAGTGAAGCCAGGAAAAATTGTTGGTAGAATTCTGCTTTAAGTATCTCATATAACACCTCATAGCCTTTTCTAAGTTTTTTGAATTTTCAGAAAAGTTTTGCAAATTTCTGTTCTACACATGGGAATTCATACAATTATGAAAAAACAATTTTACCCCACCCCACCCATGAATCCTAAAATTTCCACTCTTTTCCAAATTTCATTTTAAGTCAAAGTTTAAAATATGAAGTCTGAATTTTTTACTGAAATCTAAGCAATGGTCCACCCTTGGGTGAATCATCATTCCATTAAATGTGTTTATGGGGAGAAAAATATTGTAAAACATTAATACATGTCAGAGTGACAACCAAACAAGGAAGATATTGGGTGGCTGTGAAATGTGCTAAAACAACAGCCAAACCACCCTTAAATCACATGCAAAAATTTTTTTTTTCATAATTGTATGGATTTTCATGTGTAGAATACATTTGTAAAAATTTTCTGAAAATTTCAAAAGCTTAAAAATTTGTGGGTTATTATATCATCATCATCATCATCATCATCGTTTAACGTCCGCCTTCCATGCTAGCATGGGTTGGACGATTTGACTGAGGACTGGTGAAACCGGATGGCAACACCAGGCTCCAATCTAATTTGGCAGAGTTTCTACAGCTGGATGCCCTTCCTAACGCCAACCACTCAGAGTGTAGTGGGTGCTTTTACGTGTCACCCACACGAAAACGGCCACGCTCGAAATGGTGTCTTTTATGTGCCACCCGCACAAGAGCCAGTCCAGGGGCACTGGCAACGAACCCGCTCAAACATTTCATGGGGTGCTTAATTCATTGTTCAGTTCACAAAGCTTGCAAGTTCAAAATATCTAGACAAGTATTTGTTTTTTGAGAAAGAACATATATTTTGAGTGCAGTAAAAGATTTATAATGCGCAATGGAATTTAGTTGGGAATACATGCTTTTGTTGATAGTGCTAGCAAGAACTCATGTGTGAAATGGAATATAATAATTAACATTTATGGTGTGATTTGTGTGAAATTCAAAATGGTAGACTGT
>NC_068983.1:93272986-93279114 GCF_001194135.2 Octopus bimaculoides
AAAAACCTCATGTGTCACCCGCACAAGAGCCAGTCCAGGGTCACTGGCAACGATCTCGCTCGAAAGATTTCATGTGTTGCCCGCTCATGAGCCAGTCCAGGGGTACCGGCAACGATCCCGCTCGAAAAACCTCATGTGTCACCCGCACAAGAGCCGGCCCAGGGGCGTCGCCCGCACATGAGCCAGTCCAGGGGCACTGGCAACGAACCCGCTCAAACATTTCATGGGGTGCTTAATTCATTGTTCAGTTCACAAAGCTTGCAAGTTCAAAATATCTAGACAAGTATTTGTTTTTTGAGAAAGAACATATATTTTGAGTGCAGTAAAAGATTTATAATGCGCAATGGAATTTAGTTGGGAATACATGCTTTTGTTGATAGTGCTAGCAAGAACTCATGTGTGAAATGGAATATAATAATTAACATTTATGGTGTGATTTGTGTGAAATTCAAAATGGTAGACTGTTCTAAAAGATATTGTCACTGAATCTGAAATAAATCTCAGGTTTATAAATAGTCTTGAGGCTCCAAAAGACACTTGGTGAGCTGTCTCTTTGATTGGTCAATTCAGCTCTTTGGTACAATTTTGTTAATCAGTAGCAGCTTAAGTTGTTTTCCTCAGAAATGGTCACATGACCAGTAGTAACTTTATGTCAAAGAACGTCATGTGGCTAATAACATTTCAATGCCAAGAGAGTTGAACACAATTGATTGGCTGCTGGTAATAACTATGATTGAGCTTATTAATGTGTGTGTACATGATTGTGTGTATGTATGCATCTGGGTTAGAGAGAGAGAGAGAGAGAGAGAGAGAGAAAAGAGAAAGAGAGAGAGAGAGAGAGAGAGAGAGAAAAGAGAAAGAGAGAGAGAGAGAGAGAAAGACTGAGATACAAGAGAGTATGGAAGACCATAAGGAGTATAATACTGCACTATTCAGAAGAAAACTATTTGTATTATTGATTTAGTTTCCTTTACTGAAAAATATTCAATACTTGATCCAGCATTGTGATTTATTCTCTCAACTCTGCTAGATCTAACAATACTTGGAGGAACTTTCTTAGAACTTTTTGATTTTTCTCAACCTTCTTTGAAATCTGTTAACTTCCGACTAGCTACTCTTCACCATCCTTACTGTGTCTCTTCTTTGATACTCTATTCAAAACGCACAATCCAAGGATTGCTATTCTGTGAAATTCCATTCCCCTTTAATTAGTATTACTTTATTCTTCCTTTAATTCTTTGAGCTCATTAATTATATCTTTATCATTTATCCTGTTTTCCATACTGATTGAAAAGTTATGATTGGCATTCTATGATAGACTTGCTCAAATCATATTTCCTTGTATAACAATGAGAGGATTCACAACCATTGTGATAAACTGACAAAGAAAATTTAACATATGACATAACTAATATAGTTTATTATCAATGGTTAGCTTTTCTTTTGCATATAATTTCCTAGTTGCAGTTAAAAGCATACTCACTCGTACTTATACAAACAACCAGCTATGTGGCTTGTTTGAGTCAATAACATTGTAATCCAATAATATATTTTGACCTTTGACACAAATATTAAAAGATAATGTAAATATTTGCTTGAGATAACAGTATATGCATAGTTATTTATGCTACAGTCTAAGGGACTAGTCATCTTTTATCTTTTGTGTTATCTCTTTTTAATGGTATTCAGTTTCGGTGGGGGGGAGTGTGTGTGTGTGTGTGTGTAAATGATTGGATGTATGTGTATGCTATATTGGCAGTAATTTAAAATGCTATGGATAGATCATATGTGATGATAGCAGTGTACTTCTAAAGGTGTGTCACTCCACTTGTTAGAGCCTCATGGCTTGGCAGTGAGTGATCTGTGTTCTACTGCAACATCTTAGTCCACCGTATGTTGGCACAGATCAGTATTTTGTTTAAACTTACCCTAGTACTTGACTGGTTCATTATTTTTATCAATTACAGAAGCATGAAAGGCAAAGTCAGCCTCAGCAGAATTTGATGTCAGACCATGAAGACAGACAAAATGCTGCTAAGCATTTTGCTTGGCATGCTGATGATTCTGCCTGCTTAGGAGTAATAATAATAATAAACTTTTCTACTACAGGCACAAGGCCTGAAATTTTGGGGGAGTGGGTTAGTTGATTACAGTGATCTCAGTGCTCAATAGGTACTTTATTGATCCCTAACAAGATGAATTTGAAGCGGAATTTGAAGTCAGACCATGAAGATGGACAAAATATTGCTAAGAATGTTGCCTGGTATGCTAACAATTCTGCCAGCTTAGGAATATTAATAACAATAATAATAATGATAATAATAATAATAATATTAATAATAATGATTTTTGGCACATAGCCAGCAAGTTCAAGGGAGGCGATAAGTCAATTACATCAACCCCAGTGCTCAACTGGTACTTATTTTATAAACCCTGAAAGGATGAAAAGCAAAATCCACCTTGGTAGAATAATAATAATAATTATGGTAATCCTTTCTGCTGTAAGCACAAGGTCTGAAATTTTGAGGGAGGGTGTTAATCAATTACATTGACTTCAGTGTTCAACTGGTATTTACTATATTGACCCCAAATGGATGAAAGGCAAAGTTGATTTTGGAACATAAAGATGGACGAAATGTCTTAGGATTTTGTCTGGTATGCTAACTATTCTGCCAGCTCACTGCTTTGATAATAATAATAATAATGATAATGATGATGATAATAATAATAATAATAATAATAATAATGATGATGATAATAATGATAACAGTTTTTTAGAATTTCAGTACAGAGCCAACAATTTTTAGGGGAGGGATAAGTCAATTACATCAACCCCAGTTCTTGACTGGTACTTATTTTATCAACCTCAAGAGGATGAAAGGTAAAGTCAACCTTGTTAGTATTTGAACTCAGAATATAAAGCCAGAAGAACTGCTGCTAAGAATTTTATATGGCACAGTTATAATTCTGCCAGCTCAATAATAACAAGATGCAGGTGTGGTTGTGTGGTAAGAAGCTTGCTTCCTAATCACATGGTTCTGGGTTCAATTCCACTGCATAGCACCTTAGGCAAGTGTCTTCTACTATAGCCTTGGGCTGACCAAAACCTTGTGAGTGGATTTGGTAGATGGAAACTAAAGAATCTCATCATATATATGTATGTGCACACTTTTGTGTCTGTGTTTGTCCTCAATTACCGATTGAAAACCAGTGTTGGTGTGTTTATGTCCCCATAATAGTAGTTCAGCAAAAGAGATGAATAAGTACCAAGCTTAACAAAAAATAAGTACTGGGGTCGATTTATTCAACTAAAACTTCTTAAAAACAGTGCCCTAGCATGGCTGCACTCTAATGACTGAAACAAGTAAAAGATGATGATGATGATAATAATAATAATAATTGTTTCTAATATAGGCACAAGGCCTGAAATTTAAGGGAAGATGGTTAGTCAATTATATCAACCCCAGTACTTAACTGTTACTTTGCTTCATCAACCCCAGAAAGAATAAAGGCAAAGTTGATGATAGTAGGATTTGAACTCATAATGTAGCGATGCAGAATAAATGCCATCAGGCACCTTTGTCCAACACACTAACAATTCTGACTATCCACTACCCTAGCAATAATAATTATTTCATACTATAGGCACAAGGCTTGAAGTTTTGTGAGAAGCTGCTTAACTGGTGCTTATTTTACAGATCCTAAAAGGACAAAAGGCAAAGTCAACTGTGTTGGAATTTGAACTCAGAACATAAAGCCAGAAGAAATGCTGCTAAACATCTTGTCTGGTGTGCTAATGATTCTGCCAACTTTCTGACTTAAAATAATGGTTTCAAATTTTGGCACAAGGCCAGCAATTTTTAGGGGTGTGAGTAAGTCAATTACATCGATCTTAGTACTCAATTGTTACTTATTTTATTGATCCCAAAAAGATGAAAGGTAAAGTCATCCCCAGTGGAATTTGAACTCAGAACATAAGACACAAGAAATACTACAAGGCATATTCTCTGATACTCTAACAATTCTGCCAGCTTACCATCTTAACCTAAGCAATAATTGTGATAATTGGTTCTGATTTAGACACAAAGCCAGCAATTTTGAGGGGAGATGGTTTGTTGATATCAACAACTGCAGCATTTGAGTTGTGCTTTATTTTATTGACCTTTGGCAAGTTTTTAGATGTAAAGAGCTGGAAGAAATACCACAAGGCATTTTGCCCTATGTTTTAATAATTCTATCAACCCATAGTCTTAGTAGTGATTGTAGTACTACTACTATTACTAATAATAATCCTTTCTATTATAGGCACAAGGCCTGAAATTTTGGGGAAGTGGGCTAATTGATTTCATAAACCCTAGTGGTTGACTGGTACTTACTTTATCGACCTAGAAAACATGAAAGTCAAAGTTAACTTCAGAGTAATAATGCTTTCTGCTATAGGCACAAAGCCTGAAATATCGGGGACAGGGATAGTTGATTACATCAACCCAGTACTCAGCTAGTACTTATTTTATTGACCATGAAAGAATGAAAGGCAAAGTTGACCTCGGCAAAATTGGAACTCAGAGTGTGAAGATGGATGAAATACTGCTAAGCATTTTGCCCAGCATGCTAATGATTCTTCCAGCTAATAATAATTATTATTATGACAATTTTAAGGCAATGAGCTGGCAGAATTGTTAGCATGCTGGGTAAAATGCTTAGCAGCATTTCTTCTATCTTTATGCTCTAAGTCCAAATTCTTCCAAGGTTGACTTTGTCTTTCATTCTTACAGGGTTGATGAAATAAGTACCAGTTGAGCAATGAGGTCAATGTAATCAACTAGTCCCCTCCCACAAAATTTCAGGCCTTGTGCCTATAGTAGAAAGGATTATTATAACAAATTGTTTCTACTTTCATCTTTAATATTTGTTTCAAATATTTTTTGGCACAAGGCCAGCAATTTTGGGAGGAGGGGATTAGTCAATTACATTGCCTACACCAGACCTTTGCTAGTAAAGACGAAAGGCAAAGTTGACCTCTACAGCCTTTTGAACCCAGAACATAAAGAGCTAGAAGAAATGCTAGTAGGCTTTTTTCTAGTATAATAATGATACTGTTAGGTTGTCACCTTTATATTTGTTTTAATATTGATAATAAACATATTGAGTTAGAATAGGATTTCTTTCCAGTGTACTTTCATGAAAATGTATGAAATATGGGTTAAATTTTGTTTTACAGAATATTTAATGTTTTGAAATTTACAAAAAAAAAAAAAATTGGAAAATGTGAGAAAGATAATGTTTATTTACTACTTTTGGTGAAATCTGTGAAAGATTCCATTAACTGAAGTGTAAGCAATCTATTTTTGTTCTTCTCTTCCTTTTTTCTTTTGATATAAAAACATTTTGCATGAGAAAGAATAAAGAGGAAGACAATGAGATATGCATTTAAAATGTTCAGAATTTTAAGAGAGATTTCAAAAGAAAGACTATATGCATAAATAAAGTGGATCTGTCATGGATATTGCTACATAATTGCTGCAAACCAACCTGTGTAAAAGATGTAGAGTGGGACAGATCTTTCTGAGATTACAACGAAAGCAGGAACCTTTGTTTGAAATTTCTGTAAAAGCTTCAATAAGGTTATAAACACAGCAAAAGATCTATGGACGGTTGAAACATTTCTTTCTTTCTGCACCAAAAACTATAAACTATGTTAGCGTTGTATGATCTGAGCAGTTTAAAATGTTTAGTGAGGAATGAAAAGAATTTATTATCATTGTATAACCCTGGGTCAAACCTTAATGAACATTGCAGTGACTATCTTGTCTTCTTACCAGATTTAATGTATCTAGGATTATATTAACTAATGAATAATGTATAATGTAGAGTATCAACGATTAGATTTTCTCATGCACACACACATAATGGAAGCTATTTACTATGATCACTCTGGGGACACAGCTTTTAGATAACAATAGCAAACTGATAATATAAGGCAGAAGACATAAAAATATCTTGAGCATGCTTGTACTGCACTAATTTTAATATAAAATAACCATTTGATAACGTTATCCATGATTATAATTAGAAGCTTCTTCTATCTCTCTCTGACTCTCTCTCTCTCTCTATATATATATATATAT
>NC_068983.1:93279214-93279752 GCF_001194135.2 Octopus bimaculoides
ACATTTCGATGCAATATCCTGGCTCACTCTTGTATGTTATAAAAAATGGAATATTGTATCTCTTCAGGGTCAGAGTTGATTAATTCATAGCAGACAGTAAATAACAGACAGTATTAATAGTTGTCCTTAAATTACATGTGTATAAACAGGTTCGCCGAATGAGAAGGCGTATAATTTTTGAAGATGATACATCTTTAGCTAATTTTTTAGACGTATCAGTGGACCTACATAATAAAACATAGACCAATAATAATAATAATAACAATAATATTAACATTGTAAGAAAGAATAAAGCTAAACCACAATACCCTAGACATGAATCCAATCCTAACAGAGGTAGAATAAAATTCTTTAGGAATAGTAGTAATGGTTATAATACCAAAAATGAGGATAATTTATGGTTCGTTATTCCATTTGATAAACAAATTAAGTCGAACTTAGCTACCCTGTTCAGGAATGTAGTTAGTAGAAATTTTCCCAAAAACTCGCATTACTACAAAATCATAAATGCACATAAGGTCAGATTTGGCTTTTCAAA
>NC_068983.1:93279762-93281242 GCF_001194135.2 Octopus bimaculoides
GCACATAAGGTCAGATTTGGCTTTTCAAATACCAAGAATTTAACACAAATTATCGCCGCCCATAACTTGAAACTATTAAGCTCTAATTTTATTGAATAGTCTAATAATATTAATATAGGTAATAATCTTAATTTTCCAAGTGACACAGTTATAGATAATCTAAAAGTCAACAAAAATAATAATACCAATATTAATAATAACAACAAAATAGTAATATCTGAACTAAATCCTAATAGAATTAAATTCCTAAATGCTAAAACTAAAAATACTGTATACAAGTGTAATGTATTAACCAAAAATGGAATTAGGATTTATATTGGTTCGTCTTCGCTCGAAATCTCGAAAAGAATATCGAATCATTATTCAACATTTAGAGAGAGAAAGAAACAAGATAGCACAGTGCTTAGTAGATTAATTTGGCAACTTAAAGACCAAAATAAGGAGTATTCTTTAGAATGGTCAATTATAGGAGAGTAGTTTCCTTACGACAAGGGCAAAGATTTTTGTTCCCTCTGTAATTTAGAATTGTATTTCATACTTTTTTCTAAGGGTGACCTAGTTAACAAAATCACATATAGAGCTTTCAGATGTCAACATATGAATAAACATACGTTTTTATTTTTTTAAATCTACTTTGGAGAGGTTAGTTAACTACATACTAGAATATTATTTTAACTTGGTTTAGCTTTAACTACATATTGGGATATTATATTAAATTTGTTTAGCTTTAATTTCATATAACCTTTTTATATATGTACAATGGTAAGTCTGGTTCCTACTTTATTGAAGTTTCTCTTATAAGTCTATGTAATTTTTGTATAGATGACATCGAAATTATGGTTGACTGCTTGCTTTATCGTTTTAATCCCTTCATTTATTTAATCTTATTACTAAGTTAATGTATATTTATGGTTTCGATGGTTGCTAATTGAGTGTAACCTAATTTATTTTTACTTTGTTATTTATAATTTATAATTTCTTATTTATCTTGATTACATATCCTGTATTTGTCTCAGAAATATTTAAATTTAAAAATCAATATAATGATTTGATAGAATTAATAACATTGACTGATTTATTTAGATTCTAAAAATATATATTATTTTGCTAGATTTACCTCTCTTTGACCACCCAAAAATTTTTTTATGTTAACTTTATTTCTGTTATAGTATATTACAGAAAAACATTTTTTAAGTAAAATTTGATTATATCTATATTATTATTATTATTATTATTATTATTATTATTATTATTATTATTATTATTTTATGTTTGACTTTTGTTTTGCATTTGTACAAGTTGGATCCAAGTCTCACCCAGAGACCTCAAGAGACAACAAGTTAGAAGTTCATGTAGGTGTTATGCCTAGGGTACCATATATTTGGATTTGTACAGTTTTGTTCAAGTGAATGTTTAAGAAACCATAAGAAAATTATGTGTTTGCTTTAAAATTTGAGATCACATAGACAGTATTTTACGT
>NC_068983.1:93285380-93312090 GCF_001194135.2 Octopus bimaculoides
TATATATACAAGTCTCACCTGCTACCTCATTTCATCCAGGCTGCTGACTTTTTTTTAATATATGATGTTACTTACAAAATTCTTGTTTTATTTATCTATTGTTAACAAACAATAACATTCTATTTTTAGTGGCTTCAAATGAAACAATGTTTAATATTGATTTCAAATTTTGGCATAAGTGGAGGGGTAAGTCAATTACATCACCCTCAGTACTCAACTTGTACCTATTTTATTGACTCCAAAAGGATAAAAAGCAATGTCGACCTCAGAGGAATTTGAACTCAGAATATGATGATGAACAAAATGTCACTAAGCATTTCGTCTGGTATGCTAATGATTCTGCTAGCTCACTGCCTTGTAACAATGTTTAATGTTAATGGAAAAAGAATGAGAATCCTACACTTGGTAAAAAAAAATGAGAGTTTCTCCAGATACAGTATTTTAAGCAGCAAATGTTTACATCTTCCTAACTGAATAGAGCAATAAAGACTAAGAATGTCTCATATGCTGTTTCAATATAGTTTGCATGAAAAGCAGGAGTGACTCAAAAATATTTACATGTGTTTAAAGAAAACAGGTAGACTGGCTGGCACCATATTTACCTCTAAGTCACAATTTCCTCCATTCATGCTTTAACTCTTCACTGCTTGTGAATACATTACACACGCCAATTCGTATGTTGTTAAATGTTGAGATTCCTTCATTCCAAAAGATGACATTTAAAGAAAACTAAAAAAAAAAAAAAAACTGTAGTCTTGTATTGATCAGGATTTCATTTTGTTTTATTCACTTTCACCCATAAGACATATAAAAATGTCTAATCTGGCCTACCTCCAAAAACGTTTGCCAACCTCTGGGTTATTATGTAAAAATATCAAGGACTCAATAGATGAATCAACTGTACAGTAATATATTGATTATTGACTGACAGCTATTGATAGCAAGGGAGATAGATAGATAGATAGAGAGAGAGAGAGAGAGAGAAAGAGAGAGAGAGAGAAAGTGTGTGTGTTAACTAAGTAATTGGGTATTTTATTGGTATGTAAATGTGATGGGATCCCACTCATAAAATAATTTAGTATATCACTAAATGGTTACCCATGGTATAAGCTCTAAATTAGAGCTCAGTTAGATATCAAAATATTCTAAAGAGATTTTCATAGTTTCCTTTGTTTTCTTTTGTTTCTGCTTTGTGTTTATAAGGATTTCTTAATTGGCACAATATCATACACTTAGAGGAGAGTGCTATATTTCTCTATATTTCTGGAATTACATAAATTCTTTACTCTATCCACTACATCGTTTGTGTGTCTGCTATTTTGTTTTATTGAGTTCAGTTATTTAATTGTTCTAATTGTTTTTTTGGTGTTCTCAGGTTATAAGTTAAAAACCATCTTAATGATATGAATGCATGCAAATATTGGACTTCTGAAAAGTATCAGAGTCAATAGCCTAAAGAATTTAAATTGTCATAATTATATGCAGTAGAATCAATCCCACTATATGATTACTGCTTGATTAGATGTTTTAATTGAGTTGTTAAGATTATTAAGGGTTTTTATTAACTTAGTGGTTGGATTGCTGCACTCACAAAAATTTGCGAGACTGGTTTTGATTCTAGACAAGGCAGTGCATTGTTTTCTTGAACAAAACACTTCATTTCATATTGCTCTGCAGTCGCTCCAACATCTGACTTGTGGCAAACCTTGCATCTGTACAGGCAATATCAATTTTATGGAGGGAGTAAGCTAATGTTCAGTACAAACCTTTGATCACTATAAACAAATCATCTGTGCAAGTTGTTCAATGAGGAATTGCAGAATTGTCTTTCTTGAACTCAAGAGATTATCAACAAACCAACAATTAAGATTATAATTTTTTAGATTATTAATTTCATTTTTAGAATGTTTACCTATACTAAATCTTGATTAATTTGATCTCTGATTAGTTTTATTAGAATTTTTATCTCCACTACATTTTAATTAATTTGATTAGTTTTAGATGAGATTCAAACTAGGCTTATGCACATATTGAAGAATAATTCATGATGATGATTAGAGATTGAACCATTTAAAATAATATAAATATAAATATTATAAATAATATATTCTAAAGTGATTAGTTGTCCAGAACATTAAAATCTTAATGACAATTACTTATTTTATTTCCCCAGAAGAAATGAAATACAAAATTGACCTTGCAGGATTTGAATTCAGACTGTAGACTGATAAAATTAAATATAATTTTGACTAGTGTTTTACCATTTCTTCTACACCATCACCACCACGGCCACACTAATTTAAATATCAGCGTAACATAAATCTTGTCTTTTAATTTGATACAAGTTATTGCCATACACTCTCTTTCTCATCTAGTTCTGTACATTCAGTCCATTTTCTGATGTTTTCAGTCTATAGTTTGAAATTATCTCTTATTTATTGATTTTCATTAAATACCGGAAGTTCTTTCAGAATGCAGTCTATAGTAGTATTAATTTTTTTTCTTAAATTTTAAACATTTCAGCTTTCTAAACACTTTTGATAACTGCTGTGATACACTCATGTTTGGTTAAATTGACCTCTGCCATTTAGTGCAAGGTAAAGTTGATTTTGGAAGTCAGAGGTAGGTTGTCATTTTTAGTTTGGTTTATGATAAGATCTGTCCCAACCATACACATTAATGACTCATTAGAATTGTCCTCAAATATTATGAAGAATGCATTATTTTTTTGGTTATTGGTCAAAAGATCATTATGATCTTGGAATAGATTAAGATGTTGTATTCTAGAAATATTAATCATGCTAAAACTGTTTAGTTTGAGTTTAATGAGGATAAATAAGGAATATTCTTGTTCCATTAGATGGAGACTAGTTGGAATGTAAGTAAGTTAAAGAATATTTGTGTAAAAGTTTGTTCCAGCTCAGTTTTATCTTAATATGTGATAGAGGTATAATGTATATGAAGCTCGGATGATGCATTACCCTACAGTAATGAGTTCAAACATTGTATTCTCCTCTGGACTAAACATAGCAGTCTTCTTGGTTCAGTCTACCTCATTTTGTGTGAGCTGTGGGCAATATACTAACACTTAAGCTTCGAAGATGGTTAGCAACTAATAATCCACAAGAAAAATCCTGGTCTTTGAAATGCAGTCTTAATTATAATGTAGATGCATGACCAGCACAGAATGTCATTAGATATTATAAGGTTAAGCATACTGAGTGACTTTAAATGCTTTCTCTGTGTGTAATACATGAGTAGGAAGAATGTAACAACTATGTTGAACAGGTGTATTGATGGTATATGTGTAGCAATACTCAGCAGGCAGCAGTAAGAATGTGTTACCATCATAGATTAACAAACATCCTACATTACCTTTGGTGTAATTTCACTTGGAAGAGCCTTAAAAGTGAGCTACTTTGGATAACATATGTTAGCAGATCAAATGTTAATCTGCAAAACTTGGAAACATTCATTATCAAGTATTGTTTTAAGGAAACATGTTTAAAAGTTCATATGATAACATTGTAATTTTTTATTAACTGGTTAGAAGAGGTGGTGTCTTGATGACCTTTGTAGGCTCTTGAAGTCTCAAGATATTGGGTTGTTAGATGTTCAGTTTGTACTTCTGAAGATGGATGTTTGTAGGAAACATTAGAGACAGGTGTATCAAGGGGATTGGAACAAAAGTTTTAGGCAGCTTGCTAATTCAGTGGAGCAGAAGCTGTTATAGTAGCATTAGAAGAGATATAAGGAAGAAACATCTTATCTGCAAGTCAATTGTTGTAGAATGCTGATCTGTAAATCTTTTCCAGTCAAACTGCATGGCTTCTTTTTGGATGCAGTATTGGATGATTATACATGTAGCAG
Organism: Octopus bimaculoides; assembly: GCF_001194135.2. Classification (NCBI taxonomy): domain Eukaryota; kingdom Metazoa; phylum Mollusca; class Cephalopoda; order Octopoda; family Octopodidae; genus Octopus; species Octopus bimaculoides. The sequence continues at coordinate 93,289,251 of NC_068983.1, forward strand.
CTGCACCATTCTATGTATAAAAGCAGTCACTACTCTAATGTAAGTTACATTTAAACTTTGCAAAGGATCAACTCTAAAGTGTTTTATATTTTATAGTTTTGAGATATAGTTTTGGCAAGGTCATTATGAGCACTATATTGGAAATAATGTGCCTAGCATTTCAATTGCCTTTGAGAATTTTATTGTTTTTTATGAATAGGAAGAATATAGTGCAAGGCTGTTTGTTCAATGAATGTTGTGACTGTTAAAGGATGTTAGGTTCTCACATCTCTATTGGTGACTATTTCTAAGGCATCTGTGCATGACAACACTACAAGTTTAGTTTGGATGATGCCTGTCTGTGGAAGGTTAAGGACGAGAAAGGGTAGAATAATTTGTGTTGGAGTGTGAATGGTTAGATGCACCAGCATACAGGCCATTAAGGCACAGAAGCAAGAGCATGGAAATATAAACCAAACTAAAGTTGATAGAGTGGAGATTGAAGATAGCTCTATTAGTATACACTGCAATTGAAAAGTATGACTGAAATTTTCTAATCCAAGAGATAGAGACAAATGAAATTCCACAAAAAGATGATTTTATTAGTGGGAATGTCTTTTATAGTTTTATCTTCATTGTGGCGAGATAGGAGGATTCCTATAGTAAAGACATGAAGATTCAGCTGTAACTTGGGAGATGAAAGGGCTTACTGGTCATGCAGTTTACAAAAGTATTCTTTACTTTCCTAATAGTTATCTTGTAGGTATTTCAGTGTTTGGTGAACGCATTTCAGTTAAGGAAGTTGAAAGACTTACTTTAGGTATTGTCTTTTGTTGGTACAACTGCATTGCAGCTGTACTCCATAAACCACCACACTGAAATGAATGTTAGATATCACTTTTTGATATGACAACTGTATGATATTTGGGATAAATGTATTTTTCATATTATATACTAAATCAATACTTTATTTTGCATTGTCTTGCATGTGCAAAGAATCATTGTGTTTATAGTCAATGATTCAATATAGATCTAATATCTCAACTGTATCATCCCTGGAAAGAACCTTATAATATCAATTTATTGACAATAGCATAAGCCTTTGTAGATGAGAAACTCTCGTCTTTGAAATGCAATCTTGTTTATTGTTTTAGATATGTACTATTCTGAAAGGTCGTCAGGTAGTGTGAGGTCAAGCATCTGGTTTGGATTTGGATACTTTATTTGTGATTTACATTAGAAGGCAGAGTGTAGCAACTGAGGCATGTGTGAACAGGTGGTATATAAATTTGGTTAGATTTTTCAGCTCTAGAATCTCTTATATTCTTTACAATAACTGATGGTACATGGTCATTATTGACTGAAATACAGCTGGAAGCTGGCAGAATCATTAGCATGCCTGGCAAAATGTTTAGCAGCATTTCGTTTGTCTTAACATTCTGAGTTCAAATTCTGCTCAGGTCAACTTTGCCTTTCATTTTTCAGGGTTGATAAAATAAGAACCAGTTGAATACTGGGTTCAATGTAATTGACTATCACCCTCCCCCAAATTTGCTGGCCTTGTGACAAAATTTGAAACCATTATTGACTGGAATATTTATAGAATATATGTCTTGTTTTAATTAGGCTAATGGTTAAGACTTGTTTATACTTCATCGTTATCTTATTTGCTTCAGTCATTGGACTGTAGCCACGCAAGGACACCACCTTGAAAGGTTTAGTAAAAAATATTGATCCTAGTACTTATTTTTAAATCCTGGGACTTATTCTGGAACTTTGCTGAACTGTTAAGTTACAGGAATATTAAAAAAGCCAACATTGATTTCAAGTGGTGATAGGACACACACACACACACACATGCTTCTTTCTATTTCTGCCTAATAAATCCAATCAGAAGGCTTTGGTTAGCCTGGGACTTTAATAGAAGACATCTGCCCAAGGTGTCACACAGTGAGGACTGAACCCAGAACCATGTGGTTGGGAAGCCAACTTCTTACCACACAGCCACACCTATTTTTATTATATCTTGTTTGACTAGGTTCTGTTATTATTATCGTTGTTTAGCTGCAAGAGAACCCTAACTATGCAGATCTATTATCAAAAGATCTTGCAACCATGACCATACCGTCATAATATGAATACTGTAGTTTTAACATAAGGGATCCATCACAGTAGGGGAAGTAATTCAGAGTAAGAAGCTAATAATAGTTGTGGCAGTGGCAAAGGCTCCTGTGACAGTGATGATGATGGTAAATGGAGTGAGGGGAAAGAGAAAGAGAAGTGGTGATGCTTATTTGTTGTTATAATGGTTGTCTTGGTTACTGGTGATGGCAGTGTTGCTCTCACTTCCATGCCATGACTACTAGCATATCTTTTATTTTTTACTTTCTCCATGAGGCAGTGACAAGCGACAGAGACTTTTGGTGTTTTGCAGTGCTTGAGAAGACGTCACATTAAGTGAAATCATAGTCATGGCCAGTGCCAGTCGCATGTATGAGGCACTCGTGCCAGTGACATGTAAAAGGTACCTGTGCCAGTGACTTGCAAAAGGCATCTGTGCCAGTGACACATTAAAAGCATCTGCGTTGGTGACACTCTGCGGAGTGGTTGGCATTAGGAAGGGCATCCAGTCATAAAATCCAAACCAAAATAGACTGGAACTTGATGCAGTTTTCTGGCTTACCAGTTCCAGTCAAATCTTCTAACTCATAGAAAATGGATATTAAATGATGGTGATATGATAATGATTCATCAAGATGTCTCATTTTTTTGAGTATTATTTGAAATAAACACTTAAATATGTATATTACGTCACAGATTTTGAGTTTAATAACTACATTTAAATATAAGAATTTTCTTCACCTCTAGCATATTCATATTTTTATTATGGAACAGAAACTAGTTAAAGTTTATAAAATGACTTAAAATGAATTCATAAAGATTTAATTTTATTTTTGTTGTATACTGTTAAATAACTGAAAAAATTAGTTGATACTCAAATAAAGAAATGTGAACTATACATATATCTCTAGATTTTGTAATGATTGCAGAATGAACATGAATAATTCATGTTTTCCATCATGGTAGTGGTGATGGTTGTGATAGTACTAAAGAAACAATGATGAAAAATTTAGTACTTTTTTATATTAAACTAAAATTTATATTTTTAAAACATCATCTGTGATATAGCATATATCAAGACTAAACCTGGACATTCTCTTCATAAATTTCAACATGAAAAAAGTGTTTGTTACATTTTGTAGCATTATTATTTTCAGTGATACTATTGCTCTGGCAAATGTTATACCAACGCTATACCAAAAGAGCAATCCATATCCAATAGCCAAGATCCTTTGGGCCATTCCTTGCTCTTCAACTTTCTAACACCCTCCTAAGAATCCTAACAAGGCTGTTTTCTGCAACAGCCCCATTCTGATGGTAATTCCTAGCCTCTCAAGCTATGCATCCAACCGTTTCCTAACAGCTCTCAGTGCACCAACCACAATCGGTACCACTTCTAAGTGCCTGATTCTACATACTTGCCTGATTTCCCACTTCAGCTCCTGATATTTCTCCAGTTTCTCATTCTCCTCATTCACCCTGTGGTCCCATGGTGAAGCAATATCCACAATAATTACTTTGTCCTTCTTCTTTTCTAGGAACATAATGTCAGGTTTTCTAGTCACAATAAAATGGTTATACTTGATGGTTATGTCCCACAACATTTTATATCCTCTTCCTTCTCCTTGAGTAGCGCATGCCACTATAGTGACAATGGGGTGCAAATATACAAAGCCTAATATACCCATCATGACTACCCATCTGATAAGGGTACACCAAGCACATGCATCACAACTATATGTTTGTGTCATGGTGATCTCATATCGAGATAAACAGTGCATGACCTTGCAGGTGGAGCTCAGGTAGAAATTTCTTCATCCTGCTCTAAAGGTCCCTGAATAAGGGTTGTTTAAGGATGGTGAATGAAACACCCATGTTTCCAGAGTTGAATTATTCAAACTCAAAAGAATTCCTCTCAACACATGGCTATGATGTTCCCCCACTACTCCTGCTTTGTAATCAGAGATGCACAAATCGTCAACCACAAAGGGACATGCTCAATTGTTTAAGCAACTGACAAGCAAACCTGTGGTATTGGGCAGTGCATTTGCTGTAGCCCATCTTTTATACCTAGATAAATCATGTAAATGATAGCACTTCCAATCAGTTAAGATCAGAAGCCATAAAAGCCACTGTCTGGTACTGCATCAAGGCATACTTTCATCCTTTCAGGATCGATAAAATAAATACCAGTTGAACAATGGGATTGATGTAATCAACTTAGCCTTTTTCCTGAAACTGCTGGCCTGGTGCCAAAATTTGAAACCATCATCATTATTATTGTTACTAGGTCAGCTAGCAGAATTGTTAGCACACTGGGCAAAATGCTTAGCGGTATTTTATCTGTCTTTATGTTCTGAGTTCAAATGCTACTGAAGTCGACTTTGCTTTTCATCTTTTCAGGGTCTATAAAAATAAGTTCCAGTCAAGTACTGGAGTTGATGTAATTGACTAGCTCCCTCCCACCAAAATTCAGGCCTTGTGCCTATAGAAGAAAGGATTATTTATTATTGCTGATAGTGGCTGTCATGGTATCATTTGTCCCTTTGTTGTTACAGTAATGGTGTTGGCCACTGATGGTGGTAGCAGTTATTTGTTTGTTGTTGGTAGTCATGATAATGATAGAAGCAGTGATAGCAATGTTCTCTCCTTTGTGTTTCTTTTTCTTTTTACTATTTGTTATAGTGATTTTATAGTTATGAATAAATCATATTTCCCATGGAATTTTCTGAAGTCCAGCAAGTCTTCTTTAAGAAGTTAAAATGTGTTTCAGGGGAAATTTGGATGTTTTTTCCTTTTTCCTTCCTTTTTTCTGTTCTTGTACTACAAGTTGAGCAATCACATAAAGGCAGGCTCCATCAGACTTTATTTTACTGATGGAAATATCTTGTGGTTCAGTTATTAATACCACTGTTTCAGTAGTATATGCCAACAATAGATGCAGTTATGTCATCGCTGTATACCATATTTTTATGCCATATCCCTATGGAAGCAGTATCTGCCATTAAAATACAGTCTATTACAATACTTTACATAAGATATCTTTCCTTATTTCATTGTTAAATAGGAAAGTTATATAAGAAAATTGATTCAATGAAACAGACCAATCTTTATTTTCAGATCTGTTTTTTTTTTCTATTTAGCTGTCTCTTTATTCATGTTTTTTAACAATGCTTGCTCTGTTCTGGTAAGATAATCTGTCTGATGTTGTCACAAGCAGCCATATGTATGTATGAGAGCAAAAGAAGAAAAAAAAGACAGAGAATGTATGGTAGCATGTTAACCACAAATCTGCACAATCTCTAGCTGAATTACATTATAACAATAATGGAATCTTATAGAGAAAACATCTGTGATGCTTATCCAGTTAGTTTTTCACATATCATTTATTGAAGTGACATGAACAAATTACTCCAGCTATTTTTTTCTATTTCAAGCTAACCTAAACAAGAAAGAGTTTTTTTAAAATCAAATGTCCAAAGCAACTTAGATAATTTCATTCACTAGCTTCTTAGGTCTATGCTAAATTGGAATTAGCAGAATTTTGGGGGATGGCAAAATTCTGTTGTTTCATAATACGAAACTGGATCATCATCATCATCATCATCATCACATGTCCGTTTTCCATGCTGGCATGGATTGCATGGTTTAATAGTAGTTGGCAAACCAGAAGACTACACCAAGCTTCACAATATAGCAGTTATGATTTCATTCTGCCAACACATATTTAAAGCACATAATTTGATGATACTTTTTAGTTTTAATTTCATTTAGTCTGCTTCAGTGGACTTGTCTGAGGAAGCAGAGTATGAAAGTAAATGCATTGTAGTACTTCATTCAGGGTTCATATAGTAAGTACCAGTTACATATTGCATCTGTTCAACCAACTATAATCTTTTTCATCCATTGATTGGCCTTTTGTTTCATAAAGATTATGATTCTATGTTTGGTCAGTAGATGCTAGACTATTATGGGATATTTCTTAAGGGCTGACGAATAACTTTGTCTTTTGGCTTTAGCAGTAATGGTAAATCAATATTTTTCTAAAGACTTTTTACAATAACTAATCAACTTCTAGCCCTAACATTTTAGATTAAGAGTCAGTATTGGAGGTCAAGTTACAAAAAGTAAAACATAAATGTTGATCTTAGGTCTAACCTTTGATTCTTGTCTTTACCTTTACTATCTAGAACCAATGTTCTAACCAAATGTTATGACTTCCATTAGTGACATCAATAGTTTCTTTGCCTAGTTTATCAATATGGTGTCTAGTAATTTGTAGACATTTAATGCTGACATAAAACAAGAAATCTATCAATAAATTCTGAAAATATATCAGTCAGTTCCATTTATTTATTATTGTCCTTGAATCAAACTTACTTTATTTCCATTTTCTGGCCAAGAAGCTATGTCAGTTAATTGACACAAAAGTCACTAATTTTTACTAGATTACTGAAGATAGACAATGTCAGGTTACATAAGTGTTTGTTTAGAAATCTCATCGAAATATAATATTCTTGTCCTTTAAGGTCATGTATGTTCTGAGTAGATTAGTTGCTTATTCATTAGTTTTTCAAGATAGGATTGAATCATCATTTTTGTACCTTTGTTAAAGAAAAATGAGAAAAATAAATAAAGTTCAAACTAGAAAAAAACATACTCATTAATGAAGGTTGACACAGAATGAGCTGAGTGGAGAGTGATCCAGAACAAATAAAATTCTCATCAGAAAACCAAGATGAAACATAGGTGAGTTAATGAATATATTCTCACTTTGCAACTAACAATTTTTATTCAGTCATTATTAAACCAACCAATCAGCTAAATCATAACTGGGGCTAAGGAGAAAGGTTAAAAAAGTAAAACGTGGCATTTTATGATATTAAATTAGACCTTTGATTGAACCCAATCAACCATATTTTGATTGATTTCATCTTGATCAATAATTGGCTTAGATGCTTAAAAGACCTGTTTTAGTTTGTTCTACTTTTTTACCTCTGATACTTATAATTCATTTTACATGTCCTTCTGCAATATTATTATACCAACATCTTTATCATTATTTTAGTATGTCCACTTGATTGTAATGCCGGAAAATTTGGGATAGTTATGGAAAACTGAATGGAAGGAACTATGTTATCAAAAGTTCTTTTCAATTATTTCATTTAAAGGAATTTAGACGTTTTTTTAAGAATTCATCATTATCATCATTTAATATCCATTTTCCAAGGTAGCATAGGTTGGACGGTTTGACTGGATCTGATGGAGATCAAGAACTGCATTATGCTCCAGTGTCTGTTCTGGCATAGTTTCTACTTTATAGCATGTACTGGGTGCTTTTTCACATCAACCAGCACTTATAAGGTTGACATGCACCCTCGAGGAGGGAAGATAACTTTATACTAGGAAAATAAGGAATAGAGAGGGATAAAGAATGAGGGAAAAAGACCAGAGTAAAACCAGTTTCTTACTCTAGAGGAATTATATGACAACTCACATTTTCTTTATTCTAATTTTTAGAAGTGTAGCTTGCTAGCAATACTGACAATTAGCAATCACAAAACTACTGCTGCAAAATTGGAAATAAAAATTGAGATGCTATACATTAGGCTACACTTTTTTGAATGGGCAGAGAAGAGGCATAGGTAGAGGTAGTATGTAGCCTGCTATCTGCTAATTCAGAGGAACAAAACCCATTATAATAGTGGCAGAAGTGACAGCATGAAGAAACAACAAATATAACATAGTATATTGATGAGTTAGTCTTTTCACAACTGCTGAATTGCCATTTTGGATGAAGTCTAGACTGTTCCTATGTAGTTAAGTTAGAGTATTACTCCCAGATATGGAAGTAATATGGACCATACTTGTGATTTTTATAGGATCCGTATCTGATCAGAACTGAAATATTTTCTTGCTCTGAAAGGAACTCTAGTTTTTTGGGTGCAGAGTGAATAATTTAATAGATCACCTTCTATGGTATTCACAAATGAAGATCATCTGAGATTGAGACACCTCACATATGTTGTGATTTTTTAGAGTTTGGGGTTGTGTGTCATTCATATAATGGGGAAGTATGATGAGTTGTGATTGATACTCTTGAAAGAAACCTGACTGTCATGTTTCTGTATAAGGATGTTTACAAGCTGTCTTTGATAGAAGCTGTGCAAGGCTAGTATGATGTGATTAAGTTTTTTTTGTAGATGACACTTGTATGCAAATGTTAGATTAAAACAGTATTATTTACATGTGTATGTGTGTGTGTTGTGTGTGTGTGTGTGTGTGTGTGTGTGTGTGTGTGTGTGTGTGTGTGTGTGTGTGTGTTTAAAGACATTATTAAAAACAATAAAGAGAATGGGAGATATAAGTGAACCAGGAGGTACACTATAAGTTACAAAGTGTGGGACAGAGAGAACTTTATTGGCACATACTCTGATGGAATGGTCTGACAAAAAGCTTTACATCCAAGATATTAGAGATTAATGGAGCTGAGAGTCATGCAACTAATGCAAAGGGTTTTTGTACTGGTCATAGTCTAATGCTTTGCTGATATCAAGAGCAATAACATTAGTTTCAAGGAATTCTCTAGAGTAAGGGAACACTGACAAATAATGTAGAAGAACAAGTCCACAGAAACTGTACCAGTCACCTGTACAGTTCTATAGAGTTATTGCTATCAGAAACCTGTCATTTTATATCAGTGCATTCGTTAATGACCAAGCAGCAAAGATGAAACAGTGAATTTATGTTGATACCATACCAAGTAAAAAACATCGAAATATTCTTTATATTTTGCTTTAGGTGCACCTTGAGTTTGACATCTTAAACTACCTGGCTACCAAGGACCTTAATTGCAATTTCTTAGCCTGTCAGTATTTCTGGCCAAATCTCCTTCAAAGTTCATCCTATTATCTTTAATGTTGTTAAATATCCTGGATAAATTAGTTCTGGATATAATATGCTAGAAAAGAAAACAGAATAATCATGCCCTGAATGCTTATTGATCATTGAAAATTCAACAAATGTCAAAAAAAAAAACACAGTCAAACACTGCATGTGGATGAAATCTGATGGTGACAACCATGCATGAATCCTCAAGTCACTTTACTGTCTTAAGAATGCAAAAGATACATTGGATACTCTTGTTATAGATAATCTCTAGAAGGACATGATGGTTAGGCTGAAATGCCTTTGATCAGAGGTTTGCTTGAACAGAGTTGATCTGGATTTAAACAGCAATAACATCAATGACAAGTAAAACTTGACATCAAATAACTAAACATAGAAATAAAGAAAAGCAGAAAACTGGCAAATATCTATATCTGACATAAAATAGAAAATAATTAGCCACAACAACAACAGCCCAATTGCTCCCACTGCCATAAAAACTTCTTCCTACAACATACTTGCACTTATACCCACAATAAGCAAACATTCTTATTAGACTTTTCTATGGGAGTGACTGACAAAGAGAATAAGAAGGCAAAGAGAAAAATATACACCTTTCACTTTCACCATGAATTTGACCACGTCCTTCTGCTAGACACCCAAGGTGCAATAGGAAAATTCAAAAGTTCAAAAGATTCAGAGCCTGACAGAAACACAATTGCATCTACAACATGGCAGACATCAACACTGCTAAGTCCCTAGAATGGAAATTGAGTTAACTCCTTAGAATTCTAAAACCCATGTGAAGTAGCATCACGCAAACACATCACTCTTCTATGTGCACACTCAAACATTTATGAAACATCTTTGATATCACTAACCCAAGTAGTCTCCTCTCTGATTCATCGCATGGATTTAGACCATTGTACTCAACCAACATGAACCTCACACAGAAAGTGTATGTTAGTTCCAAAATAATAAAAAAAAGTCCACATGCATCATTTAAAATATAACCAAGATCATCAAAACTTGCCACTTTTTTTTTTCTGCTACCCACTTATATATCAAAGATTCAAGACCTTCAGAAACAAAATGCCAACTATCTCTCAGGTCAATAAGCTTATAAACCGTACAAAAGCAATGTATCCAGAATTAACAAATTCCCCAAAATTGCACTAAAAGGATTCATACCCTCACCCAGTCTTTTTAATCAGCACTTATACAACCTCCCCACAGTACTTGAATGCATACATGTAATGTCAGAAGCAGATGACATCTCAGACATATCCTCCCACCATTCTACAAATATAGCTGCACAAATATTCCAAACCTGCATCACTTACCTAAAACCTGCCTTTAAAACAACAAATTCAGTAGCACAACAACTGATGTAATGTAGCATCTACCAAATCTACTTTTCTTACCAGCAACACCAGAAAATATCAGATACAACCACTCACTCAGATAATGATAACAGACATACCACACACAAATACACACACTCACACATGCAAAGAAACCAAAGATAATAGGTGTTGCATAAAACACCTCCACAACATTCATAGTACACATAGAAGATATAGTGAAGAACGAGAAGACAATGCACAAACATAGAGCATTCATAGTTACAACATTTCAGCAACAAGAAAAGTGTGTGTGTGTGTGCAATGCTCTAGTTCATATTAAGCTCATCTCATACATGACTTACACCACCAGCCTCAAATACTTTTAGCTCACTTGTAATGAAACAATTCAAATTTACTTTTCTATCAGAACACTATTATCTCTAGAACCCCTGACTAAATGCTCTCCAGTATTAGTTCTCAAACCTATTTTACACTACCTTAAATCGATGTTGAATATATGAGCCAAAACCTTAATATGAAAGGTTATCTAATCATAAATAGTGAGTCTTATCAGTCTTTCAAAACCAAAAGATTTTCATATTTATAATTTTTTGACTCGGTTTTATATCAAGTTATATTCAAATGTGAAATATTGTAATCAGTCTTTTATCCAAAATTTACAGTAAATCTACTCATGGCATCTAGATTGTGGACCTTGATACTCTCTTGATATGAAAGAATTTTTATATGTCTAGCTTTTTGGCATTGTCTCACAATATCCTTGGCAAAGACACTTAACTTTAAGTGGTTCATCTAACTATAAATAGGGACCTTGAGGCAGGGCCAGCTCAAGGTATCAGCAACTCAGGCAGTTGCCCAAGGTGCCATATGCTAGGGGGCGTCAAGATGGGCATGACAAAGACAAGGAAATTTCCATGACCATCAGTTTGTACACGCTGAAGTTCAGCTTGCCTGGGACGCCAGTTACCCTAGGGCTGACCCTGCCTTGAGGAGGTATAGATTACCACTTCAAGCAGAAAGAGCACTCTTTAATTGACTACTGTTTTTATTATTTTGCAGTACTCAAGGCAATGAGCTGACAAAATGCTTAGTGGCATCTCTTCCCACTCCTTACATGGTAACCTCAAATCCCACCGAGGCCAAATTTGTATTTTGTCTTTTTTTTAGTCTATAAAATAAAGTACCAGTCAAGTACTGGGATTGGTGCGATTGACTTGTTTCCCCACTCCTCATTATTGCTGGTCTTGTGCCAGAATTAGTCATAGCAGGAGCTGAAGCTCTTGCAATAACTCTAGTTAGAGATAGATGGATTATACCCTCTGATTTACCTGAGATATATGAAAATAAAAACTTCAGGGTTAATTCACTGACTCAATAGGTCTGGGACATTGTATAGAATTATTAGTAAGGAGAATGTTAGAAGAGACAAGAACCAGCAGTTGATAATGACTGATTATCCCTTGGTAAAAGAAATCTGTGTAAAAGACAAATATTTCATATTGTTCATTTTATTTAACACACATTAAGAGCATTGGCAAAATTGTTAAAGTGTCAAACAAAACACCTTGCAGAATTTCTTCTGGCTCTTAACATTCTGAATTCAAATCTCACTGAGGTCAACTTTGCCTCTCATCCTTATTTTGGGCGAGAGGAGGGGGTCAATAAACTGAAGTACCAATTAACTACTGAGCTATCAATTAACCCCTCCCACTCCCAGTTTCAGGTGTTGTACCTAGTTTAGAAATATATATTGTTAAATTCTCTCTCTTTTATTCTATTCTAACTCTGAATAGTATGAAATTCTTTTGTCACTCACCTTCTACAGGCTTATTGCTACTACACATCATTTATGATATAAAATTATTGTTTCCCAGGAAAATTACTTTAATTAATGTATTACAAAGCAATTAAGTGGCTATTCTGTTATGTGTATATGATTACTAATTTGATTTACTGATTAGTAATCATAACTTTACAACAAAAATACAATAAAGGATATTAAATTGGAAAACTCATATCAATAGACAGGTGTAAATATAACTGGTCTATAAAAAGAAATGGCCATCAAATTAACCATTTATTTCTTACCAGCATGGTAATATTCATGTAGAAATATTGATGGTGAAAGCAACGATGAAAATTTATAAAAGAAAATAAAACAGATACCTCCTTACCAGGAAGCCATAAATTAAAAGTTAATTTTTTTATTCTAATAAAGCTGTTTATTTTTGAATCCATAATTTTCTTTTTATAAAATACTTCATTTAGTTTATGAAGTCAGTTATTGATATATAATTGCTTCTAGATTCTTACAAAAGGCTAGAAAATATTGGCTATTACAGAAAATTGCTTCATGGGGAAAGAAACTCATGAATTCAATTCCTGATAAAAATACCTGGTGTGATTATCAAATTATACATTACTGAAGCAATTTTCAAATTATCATAAAATTGGGATAGGGAATATGATACGTTTCCTAATAAAATTTAATCGGATTTAAAGAACAAAAATTAAGATAATTATTATACTCTCTCAGATTCTTCAAAAAACTCATTTCAAAATGATGCAATAATGCTCTTTTAAATAGCCAATTTTCAACTCTAATATTTTCATTGGAATCTAACTGAAGATAAGTGCTTGGTAAATATTTTTAATATAACCACTTGAGGAAATAACTTCAAAGTATTATTCTATGATAAATTGTCAGAACTGATACAGTATTCAGTGAAATGTTCTTACAAAATTAAAAAAATTCTCAAAGTAAACAGCTTTGTGTATGGGGAATTTAAAAGGTCAAGATAAAATTTTTGCATTATGCCACATATAATGTGAAATACTTTAAATAACAATTATAAAACATTGAAATCATAAAATAAACATGTCATATTATGAAAAGGTCTGAATATCAATTGAGACAAAGAATAATAACTATGTAAACAAAGAATATTGGTTCAGTCCCAGCTTACATGTGGTTATAATTTTAATGTTTAGTATGAAAGCCTATTAAAAACAAAAATTTATGTGTTTATTGTTGATGTTACATAAGAGTTCTTTTGTTCTTTTGCCAGTTTCTATCCTTTGACTATGTTCATACTGGGGTACTACTTTCAGTAGTATGTGTTATGGTTCTTATTCAGACAGATAGTCATTTTATCGATCTCTTTTTATAACACATATACACACACACAGACAGGCAGGCATTCAGACAGATAGACAGTCAGGCAGACAGACAGACAGATAGATCACTTTATTGGGTCTACTCAGTTCACTCTGTAAATTGATTATTTGATGAACTGAGAAAATGTAGGATCAAGAAAACCCTTTAGTTTTATCTTACTGAAGACAAGACAACCTTCATAGTGCTGGTGCCACAAATAAATACTACCAGAACACTCTGTAAAGTAACTGGTGTTAAGAAGGGCATCTAGCTGTAGAAACCATCCCAAAATAAAGGTATAAGATGTGACCCTAACCTTAACCCTATCTTATAAGAGCAATAACTTCAGATATGAAGTGACCTGGATTGATATAACCAATCCAGTTAATGCCAGCATAGAAGTGGATGTAAAGTGATGCTGCCGGTTATCTTTTACTTTCAGTCATTTGACTGTGACCATACTGGGGCATTGCCTTGAAGATCTGTTAGTCAAATGAATTGACCCCAGTACATATTTCTTTTAATGCCTGGTGCTTATTCTATTGGTCTCTTTTGCTGAACCATTAAATTATGGGGGACATAGGCATGCCAACACTGGTTGTCAAGCAGTGGAAGGACACACACACACACACACACACACACACATAATGGGCTTCTTTCAGTTTTCATCTACCAAATCCATTCACAAAGACTTGCTTGGCCCAAGGTTATACTATAAGACATATGCCCAAGGAGTCATGCAATGCGACTGAACCTGAAACCATGTGGTTGGGCAGCAAGCTTCTTACCATACAGCCACACCTGTGTCTGTACATGTGTAAAAGGCTTCTGCACAGTTACTAGATTTCACTCATAAGATATTTGGTCCACCCAAGAACAAATGACATGATAGAAGATACTTGACGAATGGAATTGAACCTGGAAAACACAATTGCAAAGCAGACTTCTGGACCACTTAGCTTTACCTGCATCTAGGCAGTTTTAAAATGCTATGTATTCCAGTCTTAGTAATAAAAAGTAGGGTGAGTTTTATTATTTAGTTACCATTTACTTAAAAAGAAGCAAGTGGTGTAAAGTAACTTGCTCAAAAACTGAATACATTGCTTATAGTTGAATGTAATTGTATTCTGGCTGTTACCAGCTGCTAATGTTTGCTTCTCAGTTTCTATCAAACTATCACATGTTCATGTTTGAAGATAATAATATTTATAATGATGATGATGATGGTATATGTTAATGTACATATACATATATATATGTGTGTGCACGTATGTGTGCGTATATATATATATATATATATATATATATATATGGATAGATACATATATTGTATTTGTACATTTGTGTTGCTAACAAAGAATCATGTACTGAATGCATGTGGTACAGAGCTATATTTTATTAAGGTTGACTATTGTTAACTTCAGAACAATAGTCAATGCAAGCATATATGTGTATATATGTGCACATGTGTGTGTATGTATGTGTGTATCCATACTATCAGCACATATCTCTATTCCATGCTATTCCAAGTAACTATTTCACCACTTTTGTGAGATCAAATATGATATGACTACAAATTGTTTTATTTACTTTCCAAAACATTTCTTTCTATCGTTCTAAGTTTGAATGGGTTGGTTGCTCCTACAAATTTAGATAAATTTTTGAATAGGTATTGCAATGCTTTCATAAACTAATTGTACTAGCTCTAACATAAATTAGTCAACTGTGAACAGAAAGACCAATGGGAAAACATGAAGTGATGGTGAAATATCTGATGATAAATTGCTTTTGGTGATTGCTTTATGTTGCTCTGGGGATAATTTAATTGGGAAGGAATTCAACTTAACATTTCGTAGGGGAATTGACAGGAAGTTTTGTCTTCTTTGATAAGATTTGTGTGTGAAACCTTCAAACTTATATTTTGTGTAGTGAAATGACATTGTGTAATACTTCAATATCTTAAGAGTTGTGAACTATCAGATATCTCCCTTGAGATAGGAATGAAGTATAACTGTTAGTTTGTTACATCACACTATCAAATTAGATTATCAAAAGTGCTGAGTTGAAAGAGGATATTAAATTTAATAATGCATCTGTCTTTGATTATAATGCAATTATTATTAACTTGCACCAGCAGCTTTTCAGTTTGCATTGTGTATATGCTCTGCTGGTTTCAAATTTCCACATTATTGACTTCAGAAATATAAGGGAAGATAGATGTTTGAATGTAACACTATGATTGAATATAAATGTTGCAGATTACTAGAGCTGAAGATTGTGTGTGTGTGTGTGTGTGTGTGTGTGTGTGTGTGTGTGTGTGTGCGTGTGTGTGTGCATGTGTGTGTGTGTAATGCCATAATAAAAAAGAAAAAACAATAACATCCCAAAGAAATTAATTTTTTGCTTTTTATGTAAAAATCTGTTGGATAAATGAAATACAGGTGAGTTCCATTCCTAGTGTTTCTTATTTTCATTATTGTTATTTTTCAGCCCTGGGTCAGTCCTGATTGAGCAGATGTATGACCAAAAGCTTTTTGATCATAACTACCATCATGTTTTCAGAAATGGAATATTTAAGATTTCTTTATTCAATGTGTCCTTCCTTTTTGTTCTCTTTGTGCTTTGCAAACTCGGCTACTATTTCTTGTAGGCTGAACAGCCACTTAAAGGTTTCTTTGCTCTTCTTTCTAAGTCATTCTCTTCACTGTCTTGGGTTGGCATCTCTTTGCATGGAATAAGTCATCTTGCCAAATTGATAAAATTACTATTGTCATAATTTTATGTAACTATTGGGTCATCCCATAATGCTTTTTCTTTCATTTGCATGAACTAAAAGTCAGAGGGGTATGGGATAAACTACCTGCATCGATTTACTATAAAAGCAGGTATTAATTTTACCTTGTCTTTACTCTTAATGCAAGTTTTGAAGAGTGCAGTTCAATTTTAATAGTTATTTTTTCAAAGATATAATGGGAGTGACAAAGGAGCATATTTGCTTTATGAGTTCAATAAAGGTAACCATACAATGGAAAGTGTGAGGAATATTAATGCAGTATATGGGGATCAGACAATAAGCATAAGTCAGTGTCAACAATGGTTCCAGAAATTCCAAGCCGGAAACTACAGCCTAGAAGATGAGCCTTGTCCTGGAAAATCTGTAGAGCTCGATGAGGACGTCCTGCAAACCCTGGTGGAACAAAATCCTATCATAACTAGCAGAGAAGCTTGGATTTGGTCATTAAACCATTCATCGATATCTGCATGACATTGGAAAAGTCAACAAATTGGGTCAATGGGTTCCTTATGTACTTTCCGAGTCTAATCATGCGCAGAGAGTGAATGTGTGCTTTTCTTTGCTGTCATGTCTCATGAATGAATCTTTCTTCAATTGAATAGTGATTGGTGATGAGAAATGGATTCTCTATAAAAATGTTAAGTGCTGAAGACAGTGGGTAGGGAAAAAAGAAACACTGGCACCCCAGACTAAAGGTCTTCACCCATGTAAGGTGTTGTCTGTTTGGTGAGATATGAAAGGTTTAGTCTACTTTGAACTTTTAAACCCAAACCAAACAATAAAAATAGAGATCTACTGCGAGTAGCTTGAGCGGCTTAAGTCAGCGCTAGAAGAAAAACGACCATCTTTGGTTTCAAGATAAAAGGTGTTCTTCCATCAGGATAATGCTCAGCCACATACAGTGAGGATGACATTCCAAAGGCTGGAGCAGTTTGAATGGAAAACGATGCCTCACCCACCATATTTACCAGACATTTCCTCATCTGATTATCATTTATTCTGCAGTCTTTAAAATCATTTGGATGGAGAAAATATAAATTCTGTAGACAAGGTCAGAACAGTAGTGGAGGAGTATTTTTTGTCACGGAGACGTGAATTTTGGAAGAGGGGCCTTACAAGTTTACCAGATAGGTGGAAAATAGGGAAGAATATATTTTAGAGTAAAAAAGAACTTTGTTTATCTTAATTTTGAAAAATAAAAGAAGTATAAAAAAGCTGTGTTATTTATGGGATGATCCAATACTTACTTCCATGTATATTTTGTCTTATGCATTTCCATCTTATTATCCATGATACATTCATTCACCCAGTCTCATCAGTTGGTCCAAAATAACTTAAATCATACTCTCTTATTCTTTGATAAAAAAACACATCCTTTTCTTTGCCTTAACCTTTTAGCGTTCAGATTTCTTTGTCAAATGTATTGTTTATTTATTCACATTGTTTTGAATTAATCATGCATTATCTTGTAGCTTGGCGGTCTCAATGGTATATTTATATATTGAATGACATTATAGGGTAGGTGTGAGAGGTTGGATCTGGTCAGTTTTTGCATAAAACAGGTAGAACATCTGGGTCCAAATATCACCAGATTAAATGCTAATGGGTTAATTTCATATCTCTTGTTCCTGGTTATATCTATTTATTTTCCTGTCTGTTTGTCTATCTGTCTGTCCACCTACTAACTGCTCCCTCCCACTCCAGAAAGTCCACCTTACTGATTGGCATTTCCCTAACACACTCTGGCCTTTAGCGTAGAGTTGTGTTGTCTCTTAACCCTGCTTCTTATTACGTGGCTTAACCTTATAACACCTCTTCTCAGGCTCAGCTAACTTACCTGTCTCTCTTCTTTTAAGACCCATTTTGTGACTTCCTCACATCTCCTGCACTTATCACTTTACTCAGCCCTTAGCCTCTAGAACATCATCCCTTAAGAATATCCTCTCTGTTTATATTTTTCCTACAAGGATCAATTTGGATTATTCAAGTAAACATCAACTGCATTGAAACCACCAGTTTTGAAGAGTGATCAAAAGCCATGGGTACAGCTTTTTCTTCCAGATTAAACTATTAAAGAAAACAGAAAGAGAGAGAGGGAGAGAGAGACTGTATGTGTTTGTACTTCTAACAATTATAGTCATTAATATCTGGAAGAAATGAAGGTGGAAAGCTGGCAGAATTGTTACCATGTAGTAGTGGCATTTTGTCTGTCTTTACATTCTGATTCAAATTCCATCGAGGTCGACTTTGCCTTTCATCTTTTGGGGTCAATGAAATAAGCACTACTTGATCTCTGGAGTCATGTAATTGACTTACCCCTTCCCCTCAAACTTGAGCTGACAGAACTATTAGCACATCAGGTAAAATGCTTATTGACATTTCTTCTGGCATTGTGTTCTGAGTTCAAATTCCATCAAGCTCCACTTTGTCTTTCATCATTTTGGGGTCAATAAAGGATGTACCTGTTGAGCAATGGGTTCAATGTAATTGGCTAGCTCCCTCCCTCAATATTTCAGGCTTTGTGCCTATATGTAGTATAAAGAAGCATCTGTAAGAAACTGTATTATTATGCATCTATGACAGTAAATGTAAATCTGTTACATTTTATTTTTAATGTAAATTATTTCAGCTTTCAATAACCTGCAACAGAGCTGCATATTTAATATCTTCATAGCCAAATAAATTACCAAAAAGAAGAAAAATTTAAAACAACCACAATTCTTTTTTTTTTAAATTTGCTTAGTAATCAGTCATTGATAGAACATAAACATAAATTGGCTTTTATAGCTTTGATAGTTTCTGACATACCTGACCAGACACACAGCGATCAATCAGACAAACAAACATGAAATATAGGGGGCGGGGTTGAGCATTTGGTGGCTGAATATTTTGAATAAAAAGCTATGAGTGTTCAGTAATATAAATTTATTACAAATAAATCATTAAATGAAATTCATTATAATAGAGTATAGTTTAACAATAATTCTCTTATAAATTAAATAGCTTATATAAATTCAGTTTTATTATTTTTTCCTTCCCCCATGATGCTATGATTTCCTTGGGTTTGTTCAAAGTTTAACAGAATATTTTTATATGGATATCTTTTTTAATTTTTCTGCTGTGTGGTAAGAAGTTTGCTTCTCAACCAAATGGTTCCAGGTTCAGTTTCACTGCGTGGTACCTTAGGGATGTGTCTTCTACTATAGCCTTAGGCTGGCCAAAGCCTTATAAATATATTTGATAGACAGAAACTGAAAGAAGCTCATCATATATCTATATATATATATATATATATCTTATATATTAAAAGGCAAATTGTCTGTCTGTCTGTGTGTGTGTTGTGTGAACCACTTCTACTCCTACAATTTTCAACTGAATTTCATCAAATTTGACATGTGTGCTCTCTTTGACTTAGGACGCTTTTTCTTATAATTTTTTCCTTGAAATTCCACGCCCCCAACATTAATAGACTATTCTCAATTCACCTAGGATTTGGCTTGAGCCAGCAAAAAAACGTGACACACACCTAACTGGAAAAAATCAATACTTTACTTTGTCAGCTGTGACGAGCCCTTATCAACTGCTTGCACAGTACTGCCAGCAGTATTCAGTTGTGAGTTACGATTTGCCCCTGTTTTCATGTGATCTCACTTTTTCATATAATTATTCCAACTTAAACTAGCCACTTCAAAACTCTTACCCAAAATGAATCTGCCAAAGATGCCACCAGGTGGAACTCTTTCAATGCACTTAGGATAGCTTCAGCGTGAAGAAGAGAAAGTGAAGAGCAGTGTTGTGATGGGTTAGCACGTATTGTTGCACAACGAGCTGCCCAGAGCAATGAGCAATGTTCATCATGCCGAACAAGAAATGCTTCCTCTACTGCTGCTGCACGAGCTTCAGAGACTGTAGCACAACACACAGATCGACTTACAAGAGATGCTCCCTCAACTGCAACTGCACGAGCTGCAAAGACTGCAGCACAAAGCACAGTTCAACTTACAAGAGATGCTGCAGCAACTGCTGCTGCACACACTACGGAGACTACAGAGAAAAGACAACAACGACTGGAGGCTACAGCTTAGCAAAGGGCTGCAAGACGTTCCTACTCAAGGCCATGCTCCTTGTGTTGGTCAATGACAGCATTCAACTACGATCCTACAATCAACTACAATAATCACCCTGACGTTCAAATTGGCTGCATGTCCACAATCTGCCAATTTTGCGGAGCTAAAATGTGGCCTGAAGAAACTCCTGGCATATGCTGCTCCAACGGTAAGATTACAGTACCTCTTCTACAAGATCCTCCTCTCTTTTTGACTGATCTTTTAATTGGGGCGTTATCTTATTCTCATGTCTTTCTCAAGTGGATAAGTACCTACAACTGTGCATTCCAAATGACTTCCTTTGGCACAAAGACTGCACATTCCAAATGACTTCCTTTGGCACAAGATGGGCATGTCATGCCTTCCTTTAAAGTGCAGGGGAAAATTTACCATAGAATTGGTTCTCTGAAGCTGCATGAAACTGCCTCACCTCAGTCTCTTCAGCTCTACTTCGTGGGAGACTACGCTGACCAGGCATACTTAACAAACAGCGCTGGGCAACGCTGGGTACGCCTGCTAGTATATATAAAACAAAGGAGGTCTGTGTGTGTGTAATACGCAATCATTTCTACAGTTTTCAACCAATTTTCACCAAACTTTACACACACATTACTTATGCACCTAGGACGGTCATGCACTATAATTTTTTGCCCAGAGCTCCCGTGTAAAGCAAGAAATTGGGAAAAAAGTTATTTTACACAGGTTTTTCTCTAAAAACTGCAGTTTTCAATTGATTCTTTCCCTTTTCTCATTCTCTATTTCTGTTACTTACATATATTCTCTCTCACCCTCTCTTTCCTACTTTCCTTTCTCTTTTTCTTACTTTCCTTTTTCTTTCTTTCTTTATTTCTTTCTTCCATCCTTCTTTCTTTCTCCTTCCCACTTTCTTTCCTTCTTCATTTCTCCCTCTTTCTTTCTTTCTTTCGTTCGTTCGTTCTTTCCCTTTCATTATTTACATGTGGCAGATATTTGTCCGCATCTTGTTTGTTGTTAACATAACATTTCAGCTGATATACCCTCCAGCCTTCATCAGGTGTCTTGGGGAAAGTTATTTTTCAATGTTGTTACTGTTATTATCATTATTATTATTCAGGTCACTGCCTGAAATCGAACTCGGAATCTTGGGATTAGTAGCCCGTGCTCTTAACCATTATGCCATATGCAATTATGGAGTGAATTTTAAGGCTTATAAATCTAATATTTTCTTATCCTTTCTTAATACCTGTTCCCATATGCTACTCATATCTGCACTTGGTCTGTTTAGGAGGCTGTTGTATCCTAGCATATGTGCTGCTTCTTTTAGTTTTCATATTTTCCAGTGGTGTTCTCTGTCTATTATTTTAATTTCATCTCACAGGGGGAGGTGGTCTCCATTTTTTCATATATGATCAGCTATACTCGATTTATCAATATCTCCTCATGTCACAGCTTTGTGATGTTCCTCTGCCCTTATTTTGAAGGAGCGGCATGTTTTGCCTTTGTATAACCTACCACAGCTGTATGGGATGGAGTATACACAGTTTTTGGTCATTTCTTTTGTTGGTGGTTTTACTCGAAGGAGATATTTGATAAGTGTTGTATTACTCTTGAATACTGTCCTGATGTCATATGGGCCACATATCTTTTGTATCTTTTAGGTGAGGCCTTTCACATAGGGTAGACAGACTGTGGACAGTTTATTGGTTTCATCCTCCCATTTCTTTATAATTGGAGTGGATAGTATGTTTTTGGGGTAGTTGTTGCTTAATAGATTGTTACTGAGCTTGATCATTTCTTCGTGGTAGATATCACGATCACTACTTATATTCTTTGCTCGATGTTTTAGGCACTGAGAAATCCCTCTCTTTACACTGTATGGATGGTGGGAATTGAAGTTGAGGTATTGTCCAGTGAAGGTCAGCTTGTGGTATATGGATGTCCTGAATCCATATTTGGTACGTGTTATTAATATGTCCAGGAATGCTAGCTGATTATCTTTTCCCTTTTCCATAGTGAACTGTATGGATGGCTTTATTGAGTTCACATGATCTAACAGTACTTGGACATCTTCCTGGTGGAGCCAGAGTATAAAGGTGTCATCAATATATTGCAGCTATAGGGTTGGTTTTAGTGGTGTTGATCCTAAAGCTACTTTCTTCTTTCTGTCTTTCTTTCGCTCTTTCTTTCTCACTCTTTCTTTCCTTCTTTCTTTTTTCTTTCCTTCTTTCTTTTTTCTTTCCTTCTTCCTCTTTTTTTCTTTCTTTCTCCTTCCCTCCCTCCCTCACTCTTTCTTTCTTTCTTTCTTTCTTTTTGACTAAAGGTGGTACTCCAGCATGGCCACTGTCAAATGACTGAAGTAAGTAAAAGAATAAAAAAAAACTGCCATTTTAGTCCAGATCAACGCCGGGTATCTCTGCTAGTGTATATATATATATATATATATATATAT
>NC_068983.1:93313022-93313408 GCF_001194135.2 Octopus bimaculoides
GACATGTGGTGTAAACAACAAAAGGATGTATTAGTATGACGCTCGGGAATATGGAAAGTCTTTAACGTTTCGAGCTACGCTCTTCAACAGAAAGAATACGGAGAAAACAAGGAGAAAAACACGGAGAAAAAAAAATTGAATGGTCTTTGATCAACGATCTATCATGACTACTGTCATGGCTTCTGTTGACCGGAAGTTAGAAAGTTTACACAGGAGAGCTAAGAAAAAGGGGAGATAACAAAGGTGGAGAAAGAACGGTGATCGAAGACAAGGAGCTGTGTGTGTGGGTGTGTGTGAGAGAGAGAATGCTGGTGATCTTGACATATGCATGTGTGGAAATGGGGAGGGGAGAAAGGAGTTGGTCAGTTGTAGTGTGTGCATGGTGT
>NC_068983.1:93313418-93315738 GCF_001194135.2 Octopus bimaculoides
ACCAGTGTTGGTGTGTTTACATCCCTGTAACTTAGCAGTTTAGCAAAAGTAGTCCAATAAAATAAGTCCCAGACTTACAAAATAAGTTCTGAGGTCAATTTGTTCAACTGAAACCCTTCAAGGCAGTGCCCCAGCATGGCCATGGTCAAATGACTGAAACAAGTAAAAGATAAAAAAATAAAAGATTATGGATGTTTCCTCTTGGACTATTTCCTCATATTCTTCTGTATATTTTTGAATAGGCTACAATCTTAGTTTATGATTAATTGATTTGTTGCTTTAATTTCATAGAGATATGATGTCCAGGCAAGGTAAAGCAAGCATTAACAATGAATAAGAAATCAGCTGTACGAAAAAATATCTGTGCAATTTAAAACAAAAGATCAACTTCAAACCAGTAATCACTCATTCAACTGTGAAGTGCCAATAAAAATTAAAACCTACTTGTAATTGAGTTATTGAGGGTATAATGTTTGTGTGATGGTGTGACACATAGGCCATTAAGAGTAGGGTTTGACCTTATGATTTGTAGTTCAGCCCTCAGAGTACTTTTTTGTTGATCCTACCTTAACAGAACAGCAAACTACACACATGCACAAACACATATATATATATACATACATATATACATGCACAAACATATATGCATATATACATATATATGTATAGATATATGCATATATACATATATAAAAACTACAAATGTTTTGTAGCTAAAACAATGTTTGTTACACATATACGTACACAGACATGGACAGACAGACAGACAGACACACACACACACACACAAACACACACACACATCTTTTACCCATTATTTGTTTCAGTCATTCGACTGCAGCTACATATATATATATATATATATATATATATATATATATATATATATATATATATATATATATATATATATATATATATATATGCACACACACGCACATATATATATATATATATATATATATATATAATACTGTACCAAAGCCAACTCATTCAAAAAATTAGTACACCTAGCATCTAACCTTTGTGCAACATTGAAAACAGAAATATCACACCATTGTCTAAGTATGTCTGGAGTATTAAAGACAAAAAGGGAAAAGCTAAAATACTCATCACTCATTGAAAACTCTACTGTTTTCACCATATAAGCCAGACTTTATCAAGTGGAGAAATTCTAACAATGGATTTTCCCTATTTGTCTAAAGAAGAATTTAGAATTATTCTCAAAGCGTTGATATGAAAATAGTTAAATCTAAAACAATTAGGCTAAATTCTTGGATTTATATACATTGAATATCAATGGAAACTTTTCACATACAAACACAAGAAAATATTTTACAAAAATTCTCTCAGAAGACTTGCATAAAGCAACTCTAATTGCTACAAAATTACCTATACATTTACTCAAATAAGCTTATAAAGTAAATTATTAATATTTTTTACTAAACTTAAAATTAAATTAAGCATTCTATAAGCACAAATCTAAAACAGTAGAAATGTGTGTAGAACTGTCTATGATTGTTGGATTAGTGCTTATAGAGTACCAAATTTAATTAAATTGAATATTTATGATGTTTTTATATTTACTTTTACAACCATTGACTCCTATTTTCTTCCATTAACCCCTATTATACAACTTCTCTTCTAATATCCAAAATCATTTGCAATTACTTTCTTAATTATGATTAATATACCTGATTTTAACATTTTTTTATTTCTTAATTTGTAACTTCTTAATCATTAACTTTAAATTTTAATGTAAAATTTATAATCAACATTTAAATTTATATTTTTAATTATCGAATCCACCTTCATGTATGTAGAAAGCTATAAGCAGATAGAAAGAAAGAAAGAGATATAAACAAATAGATTTCTGGATAAACAACCTGTAGATATAAGAAGAAACAGAAGAGAAAGATGTAGAAGACAGACAGATATGTCTATCTATACAAGTAGAAAGACATTATTTACATTATCTACATTTGACGGATATTCGTCCTCATCTTGTTTGTTGTTAACACAACGTTTCGGCTGATATACCCTCCAGCCTTCGTCAGGTGTCTTGGGGAAATTTCGAACCTGGGTTCTCATTCCTATCGATGTTACTATTATTATTATTATTATTATTATATTATTATTATTATTATTATTATTATTAATCAGGTCACTGCCGTGAATCGAACTCGGAACCTTGGGGTTAGTAGCCCGCGCTCTTAACCACTACGCCATATGCCCGTGGGCAATTATGGGGTGAATTTTAAGGCTTATAAATCTATTATTTTTCTATCCTTCCTCAATACCGGTTCCCATATGCTATTCA
>NC_068983.1:93317530-93320363 GCF_001194135.2 Octopus bimaculoides
GAATAGCATATGGGAACCGGTATTGAGGAAGGATAGAAAAATAATAGATTTATAAGCCTTAAAATTCACCCCATAATTGCCCACGGGCATATGGCGTAGTGGTTAAGAGCGCGGGCTACTAACCCCAAGGTTCCGAGTTCGATTCACGGCAGTGACCTGATTAATAATAATAATAATAATAATAATAATATAATAATAATAATAATAATAGTAACATCGATAGGAATGAGAACCCAGGTTCGAAATTTCCCCAAGACACCTGACGAAGGCTGGAGGGTATATCAGCCGAAACGTTGTGTTAACAACAAACAAGATGAGGACGAATATCCGTCAAATGTAGATAATGTAAATAATGTAAATAATTCCTCATCTCTTAAATATAGAACTGAAGTAGAAAGACATATAAATAGATGTGTATGCTTATAAATGCTGAGACTCATAGATAAATAGACAAGTGTATTAAGAGACAGACAGATGAACAGGCATACTAGCAGGCTGACACATAGATTTTGATAAATAGACAGATGGGGAGAGGAAAAAGGAAATCAATTAAAAAAAATACATATGAATGCGTGTGTGTGTGTGTGTGTGTGCATCCATATATGTATGTGTGTGTGTGTGTGTGTCCATCCATATATGTATGCATGTGTGTTTGTGTGTATGTATATGTGTATGTGCAGTATATGCATGCAGTGTACACAGGTACAGTCCAGAAGTTCAAAACAGTACTCAATGTCAAAAGGTGAGAGGTATATATGGTTATTGCAACTGGTCCCTCAAATCTAGTTGTTCAAATTTCATGTTCCCAATCATCAGATTGGATGTGCAGTGAGGTATATGTGATTTGTTGTTCAGAAAACGTGTGTGTCTAAGTGTGTATATATATTAATGAATATATGTATAAATATGTATGCATATCTCTTCTATATTTAATCATTTAAATTTTTCTTCTGAAGAAGGTGCTGGTTTCTAACAAAGATACAAATCTCCATCTTTGGAATGTAGATAACGAAAACAATGTCACATTTTAAACCTAAGAAAAGTCTTGTATTGTTTTACTGTTCCACTTATAGATTGTATTTGTAATGTAGGAACTTCTTTTTCTGAAAATCCAAGCTTATCCAGACTGACAGTTAGAAATTTACTTATGAAACCAAGTGTTCCTATTGTTATTGGTATAAATGTAAATTTGTAATCCAGATATGTATATATGTATGCATGCATGCATATGTGTGTTTGTGTGTGAAATAAAAAGAGATGAATGGGCTATTTGGTGCTGCTACAATTGTTTCATTAAGAGTCTTTATTGTGATGTAAACATATCTCAGTCAGGTATGCAGTATCTATTATCTTTTATCTTTTACTTGTTTCAGTCATTAGATTGCGGCCATGCCGGGGCACTGCCTTGAAGAATTTTAGTTGAATGGATCGACCACAGTACTTTCTTTTAAGCCTGGTACTTATTCTATCATTCTCTTTTACCAAACTGCTAAGTTACAGGAACATAAACACACTAACGCCAGTTGTCAAGTGGTGGTGAGTGAACAAACACAAACACAAAGAAAAACATATATACATACATGCATTTTTGAAGGTAATTTGACTGGACCCATTTACTTGAATGTGCTATAACAATCTATTATTCCAAGCATTCAAAAGGACTTTGAAGAGGTGGGGCAAGGCCATTTCCCCAAAGATATCCGAGTCCTGTCTTCTTTCCTACTCATTGAAATTTTGGTCTTTGCTAATTTTGAGGCCTCTTGATTCTAGGTTTGGCACATGTTAAGGTTATCTCAACAGATTTTCTGTAGAAATCATAATCAGCTCTGATTTGTTACATTTCATATCCAAATATGTCTAATGTAATTAACAATGCAATTGACAATGAGAAAATAGGTAATGAGTGTATATGCATATTTCAGGAGTTCTTACTGCTTCTTCAGCACCACATCCAACCCAACCCATTAACTACCCACAAACTCATTGCTTAATATACTCTGTAGTATATTAAGGTTGCATAACAAAACACGGTGTCCCTACTACTAATATCAAGGTTTAGCTTCCATACCTGGACTTCCTACTCAAATTCCCTTATAGATTCAACTAGGTGAGCTAGATCACCAGCATATTGGACAGCTAGTCTTAAACTCCTCTGTGATAGCCTGTAGGAAGACTAAGCTGACTAAGGACTGAACCTTGATTAATTCCTCTGTTCATGTTAAACTTGTCACTAAAATCATTGTTGGCTTCCTTTACTAAACTACATCTTTGTACATAGCTTGTATATTTTCAAAAGCTATTTGTTTATACCTAGTTCCCTAAGTAATCATTAAACTATTCAACATGGCTCTCCTGTCACACTCCATGTCAACAATTGCCAAGAATAGCAGTTTACTCTCAGCTGAGTACTTCTCCTACATATGCCTCATGAGGAAGATTACATTTGTGGTGCCTCTTCCGGGCAAGAAACCAAACTATATCTCATCTAGGTTTACTTTGTCACAGATCAGTTGTGTTATGACATTCTCTGTGACTTCCATAACTTGATCCAATAGTTTGATTTCTCAGTAGTTTTCTCTCTCCAAAGCATCCCCTTTGCTATTGCAGCAGTTTATGATGATAATATGTCAGTCATTGGGTAAGTGTATTTAATTCTTTGTAAGCCTAGTACTTATTCTATCGGTCTCTTTTTGCCAAACCGCTAAGTTACGGGGACATAAACACACCAGCATCGGTTGTCAAGCGATGTTGGGGGGAGGGAGGACAGACACACAAACATACACACACACACACACATACACACACACACACACACACACACATACATATATAT
>NC_068983.1:93320712-93321161 GCF_001194135.2 Octopus bimaculoides
ATATATATATATATATATATATATATATATATATATATATATATATAATGTGTGTGTTGCATGTATGTATATATACATGTGTGCGTGTGTGTTCAATAGAAGTATAGAGAATATAAAATGAAATCTTATGGTTGCCTCTCAGAGTTAATACTTAGTAAAATGCTGCTTTCCTTTATTTCTTAAGAAATATATAAATGTAATAGAAAAATAGAATTGATAACATAAATCATATATGACTGTCATTCTTGTTTGTACACATGCATGTATAGCATATGGCTATTGTTGTGTTGATGCATATACACATGAGTGTGTACAAGTGGTGTGTGTACACATAATTATATATATGAATATGTGAATATATAATACGTTCTAACTCATGCTAGAATAGAAAAAGATAAAGACAAGAGAATAATATGTGTCTATATATATATATATATATATATATATAT
>NC_068983.1:93323204-93323867 GCF_001194135.2 Octopus bimaculoides
CACAAGCGGAGTTTAGTGTCCAATGTAGGAAAGGTACGCATAAGTGGCCTGGCTACACCCCTGGCAGAGGCCTTGGATTTAGGTCTCACTTGGTTTGCCGGGTCTTCTCACGCACAGCACATTTCCAAAGGTCTCGGTCAGAAGTCATCGCTTCGGTGAGGCCCAATGTTCGAAGGTCTTGCCTCACCACCTCATCCCAGGTCTACCTGGGCCTACCTCTTCCACGGGTTCCCTCAACTGTTAGGGTGTGATATATATATATATATATATATACATATATTCATACAATAATATAGATAATATATATATATATATATTCATATAATAATATAGATAATATATATATATATATATATATATACACACAGACACACACACACACATATGCATATGGTACAGGACATCACCAACTGTGTAAACAACATGAAATATGAAAATGAATGAGTTAAAAATGCAAACAACACGAGAGAAAATGGAAAACAGGACAAGTAAACACAAGAGAATGACCCTTCATCAGTTGCTGACTGTCTATCTACTCTTCCTTTCGAGCATTGTGTGTGTGTATATATATATATGTGTGCATATATATGTGTGTGTGTGTGTGTGTGTGTGTGCGCGCGCACGTGCACGTGTATATATATATAGATATATACATAGAAATGT
>NC_068983.1:93323877-93328463 GCF_001194135.2 Octopus bimaculoides
GTGCACGTGTATATATATATAGATATATACATAGAAATGTGTGTGTGTATATATATATATATATATATATATATATATATATATATATAGTGTACATATATACATATATGTATATGTATATATGGTGCAGCCTTCCAGCATGCCAGCCCAGTCAAATTGTCCAACCATGTCCCACCGTGGACAATGGATGCTAGATGATGATAATGAAGATGATATATATATGTATATATATGTTTGTGTATATGTATGAATACACACCAATATCCCACACGATTATGGCATAGAAGCAATCACCTTCTGGCTAGAGAAATACCCAGAAGAGATCCTAGGATGCATCAACCACAGATTCATAATTGCAGCACTGAAATTCATCCTACTGAACAACTGTTTCATGTTCGATACAGTCTACTATCGACAAAAATGTGGAATTGCGATGGGAACCCAAGCTGCCCCAGTGATCGTGAACCTTGTAATGGGTTACCTAGAACTTAAAATATACCAATCATCACTACAAAAATATGATGATTGCTTTATTCTTTGGAAAGCTAGCATGGACAAACTCCTCAATTTCAAAATAATGCTCAACGATATCAATAGCAACATACAACTCACCATGGAACACAACAATAAACAACTCCCTTTTCTTGACATCCTAACTAAAATAGTCAATAACCACATCAAAACAGACATCTTCTATAAACACACAGATTCAAAACAATACCTATTATTCAACTCAAGCCACCCCAAATACATAAAAATTATTATACCTTATAATCTAGTGAAAAGAATCTGTATCATAGCTTCGGACACCTATACTCATGAACAAAGACTCCTTGAACTCAGATCAATACTAATCAAGAGACATTACCCAACATCATTAATAAATGATGGGATTAAACGAGCAAAGGAAATAGACATACAAACATTAATGGAACTCAACTGAAATACTATACCAGACTTAAAAATACTCCCATATATCTCCACACATAACCCTAGAAGCAATGAAGCCTTCAACATCATCATCTAAAATCTACCCATTCTCACAGGAGATAAAACAATGAACAAAATTTTAGGCTCACACAAAATTATCAAAAGCAAAATGCAACTGAAATCATTGAAAAAATATTAACCAACGCAAGACTTTTATCCATAACAATGGAACCAAAAGTGAAAATATGCGGTCAGCCTAACTGTGGCACATGCCCCCACCTTTTGGAGGATACAGAGTTCCACTTTAAGCAAGGTGAAATATCTAAGATTAAATCAAATTTCACCTGTGCCTCAGAAAACCTAATCTATGCCATTACTTGCTTAGGGTGCAGTAATCAATATCAAACAGGAATATCACTCCGTCAAAGAACCACTCTTCACAAAGAACAAATCTGCCACCCACAATACAGACAGATACAGGTCAATGTATACATAGATAGGTATGCTAGGAACCTTAATCCCAATTTCCTAATTTTATCCTTCTACCAATGTTCACAGAACACCTCAGTACAACAAAGAATAAATAAAGAAGCAACTTTCATCAATAAATATCATCCACAACTTAACATGAACACATAATATGGAATCTTACCAATAATGCCGCTAACACCCATACATCCCTTATACCATTCATATTACAGTATTATATCGACTCTAATTGCACCACATCCAGAACTACTTACCTCACTTACATAATTTTTTTACACAGGGACTAGTAGACCCGACACTGTTTGATAATCGGTGTGCATTCAAAGCCAGTGAACAACAATGACAATACCGGTTTGACTTTGAATCTCTTTACAATTCGAAATAATGAATTTAATTCCTCTTAATCCTACCCTAGTTCATCTAATTGTGTTTATTTATTGCTACTTTTCATAAAATAGCCTTTATTTTTTTTTGATATTCAATGTGCATTTTTGCTTTTTTTCTTCTTACTTTCCCCATATCTTTTCCACGTGTAGTTTCTATTTTCTTTCTGAAACATATTTCTATTGTATATATGTATATACATATATATATATATATATATATACACACATACACACACACACATAATATATACATATATATATATATATGTTGTACTTGGGGATGGTCATATTGCCAGTTTAGCCAATAAAAACACACGCACTGTATATTTGGTGTTAATATAAAGCTGAAGCAAATTAACACCAAATATACAGTGCGTGTGTTTTTATTGGCTAAACTGGCAATATGACCATCCCCAAGTACAACAACATCTGTTTCAACACACGATTTCACATCAAAAATCTTGCAAAACAAATATATATATATATATATATATATATACATTAATTTGAAACACAACCAAAAGAGCTACTGATAGATTCATGCATTTATGTTACTTTAACTGGAGATATTTATAAAATACTGCATATATCTCCAAATAATATTTCAGGCTCTGTTTATGTGTTATATATATTTTTAAAAACTACACTAACACATGCACACTCAGATGTTGTAGCTTGTTAACAGAAGAGAAATAGAATATTCAGTATATGTAGCCAAGAATATTACTTGTTTAATCTTAATTCATTTGTTTCTTTCATTCCATGTTTCATGCCATTGTGATCTTCAGGCAAGAACTTTATACCTTTCGGTGTTCATTCTTGATTTATATATATTTGAAGTGAATTTATTCTTTGTTTATAGTTATCATTTCATTCACCAATTGTCAGTCTTATTTATATTGTTTATTTTAGAGACGTTTTTTTGTTATTGTTTGATTTCCAATTTTATGTTACTTTCAGAGCAGTGTGTATGGCTGTCATTGCTATATTTGTTTATTTATTATTTTGATTATATTTTTGTTCAATGAAATGACAGAGATAAACAACTGTTGTTTATCTTTATGTCATTTCATTTTTTAAAAATTTTCCTGTTTCGCTGGTCATGGTACCTTCTTTTCTTATTTCATTATTGTTATTTCCTATCTTATTTATCGAGAGTTACTTAAAGGTATTTTTGCTAAATGTCTATTTGTTTGTTACTTATTTTCCCTACCCACTGAAGTTGTTTCATGCTTCATTAGCTATAGTTCAGTGTTTGCAAGTTAGTTTAGTGATTTCTCATTTTTTTCTAAGGTTTCATTTGTGAAGATATTTGTGCGCGCGCGCGCGCGCACACACACACACACACACACACACACACACACACACACACACACACACCCTCCTCCTTCCTACACACTCTAATTCTTTGTATACAAGGAAAAGTTTCATATTGACTCCAAAATTTTTATCATTGCTCATTTGTGAAGACATTTGTACACTTGTGGTGAACACACACATGCAGAAGTATTGAGTGATCTTTCATCTTATTGTCAAACTTTTTTATGTATAACTTTACATGAAAATAAATACATGTATAGCATTAATAAAAGATAGAAAACATGTTTGGTAGTTTATTCATTTAAAACATGCATGTTTCAATAAATTACTCCCAGTATTACATAATTGTTGTTGAAACATCTTTTAATCTTGTTAGATTACCTCTTCAGTGCTCAACAAGAAACGCAATTGCTGCTAAATGCTCAGTGTATATTCCCATTATACAAATTTTGAGTGTGTGTATATATATATATATATATATATATATATATATACATACATGCATAATATATATATTGAGTTAGAAAACAGAGAGATCTAATGAATACAAATTAATTTATTAATTAATCAACATATTAACAACAATTGTTTCATTTCTCAAATAAAATTTAAAAAAAAACGTATGAAAATTATAATTTTGCATTTTAAATACCTTATAAGGAAAATCATCAGGGTTTTCATTATAAGGTATTTAAATTGCAAAATTATATTTTTATATATGTTTGGTAATTTTAATCTTATTTGAGAAATGAAACAATTGTTGGTTAATATGTTGAATAATTAATAAACTAATTTGTATACATCAGATCTCTCTGTTTTCTAACTCAATAACAATGTTTGATATCTTACGATATTCATTGAAGAATTATCTCTTCAAAATTTGATATATTAAACCAGTGTATCTTGGATAAATATCCCTGTAAGAGGTTTGAATATCTTCATTGTGACATGTATATATACACACACAAATTTTCAAAAACACCATCAGTGGTGCAATACAGTAAGGGATAAATGATTGCAAATGTTTGAGGTCATGACTTCCATATCTAAGTGGGCATGACCAAGAAAATGATATTAATAACAACATCAGTGATAATACCAATAGCAGGGATAGTGGCTACAGTACCAGTGTTCCAGTTCCAATTCAGAGTCAGACATCTTGTAGTCAATAACATGTCAACTTTAATGGTGGCTCCCACAGACAATCTACTTTCTGGCAGATAGACAAAGAGTGCAGTGGTACGAATCTCACAGCCAGCCATTTTCAGTACTCTGATAGCTGAAGACTCAGCATCTCTACTGGTTTTAAGCTTCTCTGACTATACTGGTCGTCTGTGGGTTGGATGGGGTTGTCCCATGTCTGGGTCCTAGGCACCAGCACTTAAGCAGCATTTTTTGAACTTAGCAAAGAGTAAGGATAGATGCACCCTGTCTCTCTCTCTCTCTCTCTCTCTCTCTCTC
>NC_068983.1:93328563-93340453 GCF_001194135.2 Octopus bimaculoides
GCATGGAAAGCGGACGTTAAACGATGATGATGATGATGATGATATAAATCTACTGTATATATATAGAGAGAGAGAAAGAGAGAGAGAGAAAGAGAGAGAGAGAAAGAGAGAGAGAGAGCACAAACATAGACCACTTTCCACATCAAATTCAAACAGCTGTATTTCACAAATAAAACTTAACCTAATTAACCTATTATTATATTGTTTTTACATCCATCACCTTCTTTGATCACACCATTATCGCCCAACCTTTCTTCTCTTTGGGAACACTGCTTTATACTTTTGTAGTGGACAAATTTCTTATTCTTATACAAGAATGTTGTTGACAGTGATTTCAAGTTTTGGTCAGCTAAACCATCACTGGAGTGGTGATGATGCCTTAACTGGCTGAAACTTCAAAGTCACTATCAATAACATTCTTGTGTAAGAATAATGTGTGTGCGTGTGTATGTGTGTGTGTGTGTGTATGGCGGTTGGCTTGTTAATCAAGTATGACTTTTCCCAACACCAACACTGACAGAATACATATATAAATATATATATATATATATATATATATATATATATATATATATATATATATACACACCAAACTAGTTAAAATTAACAACAATAACCACACAAATAATACACATACAGACATTAATGTAGTGTAATTTAGTAACTTCAATGGTAGTTCCAGTTTAATTATTGTTACATACAAACAGAATAAAATGTTCGAATAAAGATAAGTAATTATAAGAGATAAATCAAAAGTGATTTAGCTATAGAAATGAATAAATAAACAACAGTTATATACAAATTTGATTCAGAACCATTGATAAGAAAATTTTATAGAGTGAAATATTACAGTTTTGAAAATTACTACAAGATGTTTAGAGATAGTTTATATATTGTTTGACCGGAAATGACTCTTTAGTTCAGCAAGAGATTTACAAAATTTTCCACACAGACAACACGAAAACACTTAATTTAGTTTTCTAACTGCTGCTGAAAATTGATATTGTGACGTTTCATATGCCTGGTCAACCAAGATTTACTTCTGCAGATATTACAAACCACAAGATAGTTCAACAAACTGTAACAGTGAATAGCAAGTAGGAGGCCTAAATAATTGCTTCCTCTTATGATTTACTAGTCCAGTTTGGGAGAGACAAAATACGCTTGCAGGTATCACAAGTAAAGAGAGAAGAATCATTAACCACAAACGAACCTTTTCATACCTCTCTTTTTATCATTGCATGTTTCCACTTGTAGCTCCCAGACATGTAACCAGTTAGTGGGCGTGAGCACATAAAAGGGGCTGTGATACATACCAGACAATTTTTTACTCATTTCTCTAATATTAAATGAAATATTTCATTAGTTATAATATACATAATTGTATTCAACATTCATTAATTTCATGTTTCAGTAACAATGTCATTATATATGAAACTTACAGCTACTGATATAGGTGTGATGTGAAAAAGATGAAACTCCATAAGATCATCCAGTGTCAAGAATCTATGATGTCAGAGTTTGATTTGGTTCTTCAGATGTCAGCAGCCAGCAACACATCACAGGAGATTGAGCAGACAGTTCAAAAACATGGGTGATTGGTTAAATAAAGTAATGACAACAGAAAGTTCTCCCAAGGTCATGCAATTAACAAAAAAAGATTCGACTTTTATTGCATGAGTGAGCTAAAGAGTTTTTTTTTTTAATTCTTGAAAAGGCACCGATTTTGAAAATCGTGCTCAGTGGTTGGGGGAGTGATTACTTCCTTTGCTCCCCTATTAGCTACATCAATAGTAGCACCTTCCAGGATTTCATTCCTCCATTTTGGCCAATCCATTGCATCACTCTCCCAATTTACATGCACCATTTCAAAGTTCTTTAGTGAGCTTCTAATTGAATCTTTGAAATGCATTTTGGATTTGCATTGAGGCCTCTTTTATCTGCCCATATTACAGTTGTTTGGCCTTGCATTGATCAGATTCCCTTAACAGATGACCATTACAGCAAAGTCTGTGTCAATGAATTTCAGTTTCAATACTATTCTCACCAGCATGCTCAAGTATTTCAGTATTCGGTACCTTGTGCTTTCATTTGATTTTCAGTATAAAGCACAAAGAGTCATCATCTAATGAACAAACATGATTCAGCAAGCTTCCAGGGTATACAAATTTGTCTACAACATTCAATTTTGTGTTTTGAAGAAAAATATCAGGTTCACAGCTGGTTAAAATATGCATAACAAGAGCTTTACATAAACTTATTGTAAGCCCAAAGGCCATACAGGATTCATCAAGTTTAAGTATTCGGTGCTGCCTATCATTGATTGAATGGATTACCAAGTCACAGTCATCTGCATGCAATAAATCACTTATTAGAAAGGTAAACATCTTTGTTTTTTTGCTGAAAGCTTTTCCAAATTAAATAATTTAACAGTGCTTCTGCACTGAATATATAGACACTTTCCCTGCAATCTTTGAAAGCACAACCAAAAAGTATAGGGAAAATAAAGTCAGCCCCAAAATATCTCCTTGCTTCAATTTGTTTTACACTTTAAAGGATTCTGAAAAAACTCCACTGTTAACAAATGTGTTCATCATCATCATCAGCATCATCATTTAACATCCGTTGTCCGTGCTGGCATGGTCATCATGTTTATGAAATGTATTAGGCAGTCAAGCTTACACAAAAATCTCCCATAATGCATGCCTATTCACTGTGTCAAAGGCCTTTGTCAAATCAGCAAAGTCCTGGACTAAATCTAGATTCTGTTCTTGACACTTTTATTACAACTGACGTGGAGAGATCATAGAGATTCTGAGAGAACATTCAGTGAAATATTATCATTTAATTGTGCAAAGAGAACTGCACTGAGTGTTTTATCAGCAGAGGATAAGAGTGTGATTCCTCTTCATTATCAACACTCATCTTGCTCTTTTTCCATTATAAATGGAATTATAATACCATCCCACCAAACTTTAGATACTGCTCCTAACTCCCTTACATTACAAAGTATTTGATGCATTAATTTTCCCATTTGATTACCTCCAAACTAGAAAATATCTAGTGTGATTCCAACTATTCCTGGTGCTTTTCCAGGATTAAATTTATTAAATTGAGACTTGAACATTTGCAGTTGAAGAAATATTACTTAATTCATAAATGATTGGCATAATGCTAAAGACTGGAGATGATATCATTATCGACATTAAAATTTTGGGTAAAAAAGTCTGAAAACTGCTTCTTCCATCATTTTACAATAGCTTCCATTGATACAAAAAGTATTTCCTCATTGCTTGAACATTAAGTTGTAATTTTTGCAGCTTTTGGACCATATGTTTTTTTCATGAGAACATAAAACTCTTTAGTATTATGGTATTCAGCAGCTGATTGAAAATCTTTTGACAAATTTACCCACTAATTTTCTTTCATAACTCTTATTGCTCTCTGTACTCTGCTTTCACTTGTTTTAGCTCATCTTGTATCTTTTTGTATCTATTTAAGGGATAAATTCATCTGAAGAAGTGATTTTCTGAGTGCAGACTTATGCTCAAGTTGCTAAATTATCTCTACACTATTTTCATCAAACTAATACTAATTATTATCAGCTTTTTGAATTCCAAGGAATCTCCCCATGAAAATGCATGAAAAATGCTCCTTGTAAACTTCCAACACATTAGGATCTTTAAGCTTGCCTTCATTGATACATTTTGGTAGGGTTTTATTGTTATACTGTCTGAGCCAAGGATGTATCGTCATTCTAATTTTTTGCTCTAACAAGTGTATTATCTAACCAACAATCTGCTCATTTTAAGGAATGTACTTTAAATACATCTTTTGCCTGACAATTAGAAAATCACTTTGATACCACTGTTTGTGCCACTCCAAGTGTTTCTTATATTTTTAAATGTTATATTTTTATAAATTTTTATATTTTTTATGTTCATTTTTTTTTTATATATCTTATATATTATATTCATATATTATATTTTCTTAAACCCCTGTTGTCTTGTAAGTCATTCTAGTGGGTGTTACAGCATAGTATCCTACATGGATACTCTGATGTAACATCCACAAGAATTGCTGAGCCAAGCAACTTGCTTCAGCTTGTCTTCAGAACACTTAACACTAGTAGGGAGAATCTTTACAATGCATTGCAAGACTTAAATTCTGTATTGGCCCTCCTAACATCATTGTTAACTGTTCATGTTGTCTTCATTGTTATGTCTTATTGCCCCTTTATATTCTTTTGTCATTTTGCCATGTCCTTTTGCCTTTTTGTGTCGCAAGACCTGTAGCAATGGAAAGGTGGCATAGAAAAAACACCTGCCATAAAAAACATAAGTGCTGGGGTCAATTTGTTCAATTAAACCCTTCAGTTGGAGCTACAGCTTGGCTACAGTCCAATGTCTGAATCAAATAAAAGATAAAGATCACAGAAATTTAACCATTTTTATCACTAGGAACATTCAAAATACATTCTTTTTAAATATCAACAGAACATACTAGCCTTACATTGGGAATAGTAATGTACATTCTTCTGTTATTAATCTCTTATTGTTTAGATTGAATCTTATTACTTCTACTGAGATGTCAATAAGATAAAAATTAGGTTATTTATTATGTTAAAAAATCTTGTGCTTATAGTTGTACTAATGGCTGTCTCTGACCAATAGGTTGTGCATCAGTAGATGTCTCAACTAAGGTACATTACAGCTTCAAGGCCTCAAAGCCTAAAAAAAAAAAAAAAACTCTGTCTAGGGATATCAGAAGGTTATTGATAATTAAAAGATGTAAATTATGCCATCAGTGTGAAATTACAAAGTTTTATCATTATTACCTCTGCCTTAGCAAAGGCAGAGGTATTGTTTTCAGTCGTATTTGTTTGTTTATCCGTGGACAAGATATCTCAAGAACCGCTGGATGGATTTGGATGGAACTTTCAGGGATGTCTGGCCTCATGACTGGCACAAATTGATTAGGTTTTGGGATCGATCTGATATAGTACAAGGATTCTGCATTATTTGTTATAGTTACTTATGATTACAATCTTATGTTAACTTTCAAGTCTTTCTCAAATATCTCCCTTTAGGCTGTAATTATTTTGAATGATGAATTTGTCAACTTTGGCTTGTATTAGATAAGGATAAACTACTTATTACTGTTGATAAATTTTCTACAGCCACCTTCACATTCCATGACTACCATTGGGATCGATCAGGTACCAGACAAGGATACTGGATTTGTTTGTGAGAGCTGTTGAGTTTATTTCAGATATTCTCATTTTAAAAATCATCTCTGACTAATTACTGAGAGGACGTTGGTGTTGCCTTAGTGGAGGTTTGTGCTCTCTGAGTTCTCTTGTTTGTAATGTAATACTGAATTTTGATTCCTTAATTTTCTGAAACCTTTAAATATAGCTAAAATATGCTTTTGTAGCTTTTAAGACCAATAGAACTCTGTTCCTTTAACTTAAAAAAACCTTTAGACAAAGCCACATTACCTTTTCTTGTAATAGCTAATATAAACTTCGCATATTTCAAAATAGATATTTCAAACGTTTTAAATAACTTCATTACTGTCCAACTCTTTTTTTACTGACATATTTGATTATGAAAATTAACTTTTTGCTGCAAATTGTATTGGTAAAATTTAAATTACAAATTAATTTTACTATTTCAACTAGACTAAGATTGCAGTTTATTTAAAGAAATGCTGGTAATAGCCATTGCCCATTGATTCATCTTCACTGTCTTCCTTTCTCCCTTCATCTATTTCTCTACACATTCCACCTGCCTTCTTTTGCTTTACAATCCATCATCTACAAAGTCATCTTAATTGAAACCTTCTCTCACATCATTATATTCTATGGCACTCTTAAAACTACTTAATATACCTTGTCTGTTAAATTTGTTTTTCTGATTAATGCTTTCACTTTTTTCCTACTGTGTAGCTATTTAAATATTTAAACTGTAAATACTTATTTACATCCCTAAACAAATGCCTTTTAGAAGTGAAATGGATTATAACATGTAAAAAAAATTAATAAAATATATATCAATATATGTATGTATGTGCATGTGCACACACACACACACACACACACACACACACACACACACACACACACACATTCTGTTGGTAATAAAAGGTTTCTCTCTCAAAGTGAAAAGCAGATTGTATAATACCTGTGTGCAAACAGCAATGTTACATTGTAGTGAGATGTGAGCATTCGATGCAGAGGACTTGTGAAGACTAGAAAGAAATTAAGCTAGCATGCTCCATTTAATATGCAAATCAGTGTGCCTGAATGACAAAGTAAAAATGTGTTGAGAGAAAAACTGGGTATAACTGGAATTGGATGTAGTGTGCAAGAGAGAAGACTGAACTTGTACAGTGATGCATATGAATGAGAACACCTGCTTTGCATTTTACATGGATGGTTGGCGGTGGCTGGAGTGGTGCCTCAAAAAGTGGTAAATGTGATTACAAGGTCCCAGAACATACCCACAAGGTTACTGTTGTAATGTATTTTGTTACGTACAATAAATAAGATAACCAGACAACAGTAAAAACAATGTAATGAACTAGCAAATCTCTTTACAAAGCAACAATCAATGTTCCTTGTGAACTAACCAACCAACACCTTTTGACTTCACTGCAAAGTAAGACGAACTTGACTTGACTCCGAACTCTGAACTTACTCAAATTGTTACTATTTATACTTTACTCAGACCAGTCTATCTTTCAAAAAGGGGCATTGTAACTCTCATCACAACATCTCCCCTTTTGAGATTTTAGCTATTGTGAGAAAGTGGAATTTCTTTTACTTTTATTTTTCCCTATCAGCACCTCTCCCACATTTTTTCTTAGCTGTTGTATCTTAATTGTTGCCCAACTTTCAAGGTAGTATTGTTTGTTGCACACAGCACTTTTCCTTTTCATTGTACTAAGCCTTTATGTATTTTTTTTTTTTCTTTTTTTGAAAATTTAATATCTTTTTCATTTAGGTATTACTTCCAGATATTCAGTCTGTTTTCGTTTTCTGAAGCTTGTTCTATGGGACTCAATAGCTCTTGATCCTGGCACTTCAAACATATCATTGAAGACTTCCTTTGGAATCACCCTTCGTTCTACTGTTTGTCTCATCTTTAACTGGTTAAGTTGTCTCTTATGTTCTGAACGTTGTTCTTTAATTAAATACATCATGTTACCAAATCTTTTGATTTCACAGCCATCCTCCCAACCTTCTTTACCTTTTTTGTAATTTTTAAAATGAACTTTATTTCCTACTTTGAAATGTTTTGTAATATTAATATTTCTTGAATTCTCTTCAAATGTATATTTTGTCTTTCCTTTATATGTATTTATTCTTGGCAATAATTTATTGAAGATCGATTTTATTTTATGTGCGAACATTAATTCTTCTGGTGACTTTCCTGAATTAATATTTACATTTAGCATTATTCTATATACTCTCAAAAATTTTGTTAGTGCCTCGTCATTATCTAACTTGTTCCTAGCTTTTCTTAGAGCTCTTTTGAATATGATGATAAATCTTTCCACCTGCCCACTTGGCCTCAGGTGGTAGGGCAGGGTAAACATGTGCTTTTATGGTATGTATTTTGCAGAAATGTCTTAATTCATATCCTGTGAATTGTATTCCATTATCTGAAACTAACATGTCTGGAACACCATATCGAGCAAATAACTCAAGTAGGAACTTTATTGTTGTCTTTGCTGTGGGTTTATTACATCTGTATACCTCTGGCCACTTTGTATAGCTATCCAGCATAGTCGATATGTATTCGGGACCATGGGCTCTCAGTCTCTGGTCACGATTGGTATTTTACTGGTGGTGCTTTGGTTGCCAACGCACAACCCCTACATGCTTTCACCAGTTTCTTGATGTTCCTGTCCATAGTTGGCCAATATACAAAGTTCTTCCTTAAAGCTTTCATTCTGGTCATTCCTGGGTGCCCCCAGTGGAATTGTTGCAATACTCATTTCTGTAGTGCACTTGGTAATACAACTCCCCATGCATACTTTAAGACATCGTTGCATAGTGAGAAATTATTTGAATTTGTAATTTTATTATGCTTGTTTTTCAATGTTTCTTTCATTCTTATAATCTAACTATCTTCTATGGACTTCATTTTTATTGAAGTTACTGGATTATATTACACACAATACTTCTTACTTCATTTTCTGACTGCAGTGATGGTCTCTTCTAGTGGTTCCACACTCTTAGGAATAAGCCTCGATAAACAGTCTGCATAACCAATTTTCTTCGATGGAATATATTGCATCTTAAAATTGCAGTTCAGCAATATTGAACCCCTGAATTGTAGTCAGTTCACTGTATGAGTAGGCAGTCCTTTCTTTGATCCAAAAATTAATAGTAATGGTTGAGGGTTGGTTTGTAACAAAAAACTTTTACCATGTAGAAATTTGTGGAATTTTTTTACCACAAAAATAATTAATAGAGCCTCCTTCTCTATCTGACTATACTTTTTTTCCACTACTATCAGTGAACAGGAAGCATGAACTATTGGCTTCATATTTCCATCTTTATACTTGTGTAGTAAGACTGCTCTTATTCCATACTCCAAAGCATCAGATGCTACAACAATGTCCATTCTACGATCAAAATGCACTAGTAACAAGTCAGAAATTAGTATTTTCTTTGTTTTCAAATGCATTTTGGCACTTTACTAACCAATTCCATCTTACTCCTTTTTTGTAGTAAATCATTTAACGGTACTCTCAATTTATGTATATTTGGAATGTACTGTTGGTAGTCATTTACTAGGCCAAGGAAAGCTTGTAATGTTGGTATATTCGTTGGAGGAGGCATATTCTTGATTGCGTCTGACTTTGATGAGTCAAGATGTCTTCCATTCTTGTCTATGATTTGACCTAGGTATTTGATTTTATGCAAAAAAAAAAAACTTCACACTTCTCTTCACTGAGTGTGAAACCATAATCCTTAATTTTTTTTAAAGACACTTCACATGTTCGAAATGTTCATTCCACAATTCACTTTTGGTTAACACGTTATCCAGGTAAGGACTGGTAAATTGACAGTCTGCAAACATCACATCCACCACCTGTTGAAATATTCAGGTGCTACCTTCAGGCCAAAAGGTAGTCTATTGTATTTGTATAGACCTCTGTGTGTGTCAACTATGAACAGCTTTGAGCATTTTTTACCTACTTAGATTTGTAGATATGTGTCAGACAGATTGAGTTTTGAAAATATTTTTCCTCCATTTAGTTTTGTAAAAATATCTTCTGAAGTTGGTAATGGATAATGGTTCATTTTTAAACAGTCATTTAAACCAGTCGAAAAATTGGCACACAACCTAATTTTGTTATTTTTCTTTTTTATACGTACATTTGGAACTGCCTATTTTGTGTAATCCACTTTTTAAATGATTCTGCTTTTTCCAATCATCGTCCAATCATCATCCACTTGCTTTATTGCCACAAAAGGCACTTTCCTATTAGGTTTGAACACAGGTGTAATGTTATCATCTAATTCAAAACACGCTTCAGTGTTTGTGCATAGACCTAGTTTGTTCAAGAGTACTTGCGGAAACATTTAAAAAATTTTCTCTTTAAATTCTTCAGATGAATTATTTTTAGAGGAACAACCATTTGTGTTTTTACAATAGATATTTATTGGGAGGTCCCTAAATCGAATAATTCTAACCAATCAATACCAAATAGATCGGTTGCACTTTTAACAATGAAGACTTTCACCTTGCATGTTTTCCCTCGAAATGTGACATTGGTTCACATTTCGCCTATGAAATGTAATTTGTCACCCATCACACTACAAGCAGATTTTGCTATTTTTCTCAACATAGGTTTCCCTATTTTCTTCCATGTGTCCATATTTATTATTGAAATATCACTTCCAGTATCCAATTGAAGTTTAATACAGATTCCATTTATTTTTATGTATATTTTTATAGCGCAGGAGTGGCTGTGTGGTAAGTAGCTTGCTTACCAACCATATGGTTCTGGGTTCAGTCCCACTCCGTGGCACCTTGTCTTCTACTATAGCCTTGGGCCGACCAAAGTCTTGTAAGTGGATTTGGTAGACAGAAACTGAAAGAAGCCCATCACTTATATGCATATGTATGTATATATATATATATGTGTGTGTGTGTGTGTGTGTGTGTTTGTGTTTGTCCCCCAAACATCGCTTGACAACTGATGCTGGTGTGTTTATGTCCCGGTAACTTAGCGGTTCAGCAAAAAAAAAAGCGATAGAA
Source organism: Octopus bimaculoides (assembly GCF_001194135.2). Lineage (NCBI taxonomy): Eukaryota > Metazoa > Mollusca > Cephalopoda > Octopoda > Octopodidae > Octopus > Octopus bimaculoides. The sequence goes on from NC_068983.1 coordinate 93,338,844, forward strand.
TAAGTGCTAGGCTTACAAAGAATAAGTCCTGGGGTCGATTTGATTGAAACAAGTAAAAGAGTAAAAGAGTAAAGAGTAAGAGTATGAATTTTATTATTTGTGAGTCGATTTTTGTTTCTACTGAGAGCCCTCTAGGATTTTTAAAGGTTGACTTTCATAATTTTGTCCTGCAGTGTGAACTCTTGTGACCAATTCTTTTGCAACTGTAACATTTCTGATTTTTAAATGGACAGTCTTTTCTGAAATGTTTGTCACCATATCTATAACATGGATTCAGATGTGGTGTTCTTTTTTGGTTGTACTTTTCCAGGCAAATTCACTAATCAAGTTCAAAACACTGTCTAGCGAAAACGAGCTTACCTCATTTTTGGACTTCTTTGAATATAGCTCCAATAATTGTTGTTGTTGTAGTTGTTGCTGTGATAGTTGCTTCTGCAACTCCTGTTACTCCTCTTGTTGTTGCTTTTGCAACTGTACTATGGGTCTTCCATTATTTAACAAGTTGTATCATGAACAAATTATTAAATAACCTACATGAACTTCAAAACCCTTGTCGCCAGATGTTGTAACATAATTTGTTGCATACAATAAATAAGATAACCAGACAACAGTAGAAACAGTGTAACGAACTAACAAATCTCTTTACAAACTAACAATCAATATTCCATGTGAACTAACCAACGGACACCTGATGACTTCACTGTGGACTGACACAAACTTCACTTGACTCTGAACTTACTCAGATCATAACTATTTATACTTTACTCAGACTAGTCTATCTCTCACAAGGAGGTGTCGTAATTCTCATCACAACAGTTACATATTTAAGAACATGAGTTGAAGAGAGTATGAATATAGAAGAATCACCAAGAGTGGGTAAGTTTGCAAGAGTGTTAGATGAGAGTGATAGATGGATGTAAATATACATAAGTGCAGGTGTGGTGAGAAGCTTGCTTCCCAACCACATGGTTCCGGGCAGAGTCCCACTTGTGGCATCTTGGGTAAGTGTCTTCTACTATAGCCTTGGACTGACCAAAGCCTTGTGAGTAGATCTGGTAGATGGAAACTGGAAGAAACCCATCATATACATACATATATATATATATGTATGTATGTATGTATATGTATAATATGTATATATCTATGCGTGTGTCTTTGCGTCTGTGTTTGTCCCCTACCATTGCTTCACAACTGGTGTCAACGTTCCCATAACTTAGTGGTTTGGCAAAGTGACCGATAGAATAAGTACTAGGCTTTAAAAGAATGAGCCCAGGAGTTGATTTGTTTGACTAAAACCCTTCAGGGTAGTGCCCCAGCATGGCTGCAACCAAATGACTGAAACAAGTAAAAGATAAAAGGTATATGCATATATATATATATATATATATATATATGTTTTGGGGTTTAGTCAGACAAATCAACCCTTTGTACTAATTCTATTGTACAATGTTTGCCAAACCACTAAGTTAGAGGTATGTACACAAACCTACATTGGTTGTCAAGCAGTGTGCGTGTGTGTACCCTACCACTGCTTCCCAGTCATATAGTTCCAGGTTCAATCTCACTGTGAGTAGGAAGCAAACTTCTTATTGCACAGTCACACCTCAACT
>NC_068983.1:93343877-93344479 GCF_001194135.2 Octopus bimaculoides
TATTTATATATTTGATCCTTTATATTGAACACTCAATATTTCATCTACATTCAATACTTTATTTCATGGTGCCATCCATTTTTATTTTATTTTATATTATATATTGTATATTATATTATATATTGTATATTCCATATTCTATACCCCACATTAGTTCTGCAGGAATATAAATAAAACATAAAAAACAGACAGTGTTGGAACTCTTTTAAGCAAAATAATATATATATATATATATATATATATAAAAGTAATAAAAGTTAATATTCAGTCATAGAGGGACCAATGATTTTACTTCCACAACAGCCTTAGCCTTGCAGATGTCCCATCAGACTCTAAAGCTGAAGACAAATGTAACTCTTCACCTCTGAGAGACAGGAATACTTTTTAATACTTTACTGCTGTATGCTGTAGAGTGTGCTTCTTTTTGGATATATGATACATTGATGATATATTTATATATATATATATATATATCTGTAAATATAATATGTGACAATTATTCGGTAGCCATGACAAAACTCTGAGTTTCGGATATCGGAGTTTAATCATGGCTACCGAATAATTGTCACATTATATTTACAGATAAATTCCTCTATTTACAT
>NC_068983.1:93344489-93349324 GCF_001194135.2 Octopus bimaculoides
TTTTGGATGGCCTGATAACTGAAGAGATGGCAGCATGGGTTTCCACTCCGATATCCGAAACTCGGAGTTTAATCATGGCTACCGAATAATTGTCACATTATATTTACAGATAAATTCCTCTATTTACATAATATCGAGGTCTCTTTCATTCTTTTGTTGTCTTACCATTTCTATCAATATATTTATATACATACATTATATAGTTAGGGTAAATCCCAGCTGTTTCCTCTTGCAGTGCATCTCCTTATTCCATTATTATAATCAATATGTATCCATAGTTACTGTTGTATGTTAATTAATATACATATTAAAATTGAGAATTATGGTAATATTATTGGCAGAATTAGCATATAACAAAACAGGGAAATGGAAATTTTTGGTATTTTTATTAAAAAATACCAAAAACTTTTGGTTATTATTTATTAAATAATGCCAAAAACATTTCCATTTTCCTGCTTTGTTATATATGTATGTATGTATGTATCTATCTATCTATCTATCTACCTACACACACACACACACACACACACACACACACATATATGTATGCAGGAGTGGTTGTGTGGTAAGAAGCATGCTTCCCAACAACATGGTTCTGGGTTCAGCCCCACTGCGTTGAACCTTGGACAAGTGTCTTTTACTATAGTCTCAGGCCGACCAATGCCTTGTGAGTGGATTTGGTAGATGGAAACTGAAAGACGCCTGTCATGTATATATATATATATATATATATATATATATACATGTATGTATGTACTTGTGTCTGTGTTTGTCCCTCCACCATTGCTTGACAACTGAGGTTTGTGTGTTTACATCCCCGTAACTTAGCAGTTCAGCAAAAGAGACTGATAGAATAAGTACTAGGCTTACAAAGAATAAGTCCTGGGGTCGATTTGTTTAACTAAAGGTGGTGCTCCAGCATGGCCACAGTCAAATGACTGAAACAAGTAAAAGAGTAAAGTGTGTATACACACACACACACACATATATATGCATATATATATATGCACATACATACACTTGCATATATATGCATATAAATATATATGTGTGTGTGTGTATATATATTCTTTTATTCCTTTATTCTTTTATTTGTTCCAGTCACTTGACTGCGGCAGCACCGCCTTTAGTCAAACAAATCAACCCCGGGACTTATTCTTTGTAAGCTTAGCGCTTATTCTATCAGTCATTATTGCCGAACTGCTAAGTTACAGGGATGTAAACACACCAACATCGGTTGTGAAATTACAATGGAGGTACAAACACAGACACACAAACACACAAATATATACGATGGGCTTCTTTCAGTTTCCATCTACCAAATCCACTCACAAGGTTTAAGGCCTTAGTCAGCCCAAGGCTATAATAGAAGACAGTTGCCCAAGGTGACAGGCAATGGGATAAACCTGGAACCATGTGGTTGGTAAGCAAGCTACTTACCACATAGCCACTCTTGCATCTATATATATATATATATATATATATATATATATATATATATATATATATATATATATATATATATCAATTGCAGCGTGGAAGGTGTTTATAAGCCATTTAAGAAACACACAAAAACCGTGCTGCATGGAGTTTTGTCAGTGAACAGGTCACGGTCTCAAAGCAACAAAAATATTTTGACAAATTAAATTTAAATGTTGAAGTGAACCTAACAGTTTTTGTGTGTTTCTTAAATGGCTTATAAACACCTTCCACGCTGCAATTGTTTTCATTCCAGCACATGATCTCAGATCAGGTCACTTGCTATGCATGTACATCTCCATAATATATATATATATATGTTTACGCATGTATATGTGTGCGCATGCACTCACACACTTATGTCTTTTGATAAAGCTGATCAAATGTTAATGTAGCTATAAATAATAGTTAATAATATATCAGGTAAAATATACCTCTGATGGAAAAAAAGTAGACAAAATCAACTTGGGAATCAAACCTCATGCCTATCAGTTATCAAATGGCTGTGATGTCACAACACCATGGATCCTTGCAAAGAGCAAGGGTTCAAAATCCTAATATTGTTTGAGAATTTACTTTCATTGGTATGTAGGCTAGGATCTGGCAGAACATTTATGCTCTATATTCAGTGCAGAAAATGAAATAATAATAAGTAAGCAGGCACAGGCATGGCTGTGTGTTAAGAAGTTTACTTCTCAGTCACATAGTTCCAGGTTTAGTCCCACTGTGTGGCACCTTCGGCAAGTGTCTTCTACTATAGCCTTGGGCCAACCAAATCTTTGTGAGTGGGTTTGGTTAACAGAAACTGAAAGAAGTCTGTTGTATGTGAGTGTGTGTGTGTGTGTGTGTGTGTTTGTCCCCTACTACTACTTGACAACTGGTGTTGGTGTGTTTACATCCCTGTAACTTGGTGGATTGGCGAAAAGAGACTTGTTTAACAAAAAATAAGTACTGGGTTGATCTATTTGACTAAAAAGAATTCTATGAAGGAGTGCCCCAGCATGGCCACAGTCAAATGATGGAAGGAAATAAAAGATAAAAGATGTATGAAAGCCAAAATAGTATTTTCTCTAGAATGGTATAAACACAGAATTTTAGAGGCAGCAAACGTCTTATAATAGCTGGCAGAAGTGAACTCCTGAAGTCAACCGACTTCAGAAAGAGCCATTTAGAAATATAGTTTTAGTAGAAAACATTTTGTATAAGTTCTCACATTCTATAACATTTCAGAGTTGATTTGAGGGTGTTTTAAAGTGTCTATATAGTGAATAAGTTTGAATAATTAAGAGATATCAAAATATCTCTAAATGTATGTGCAATTCTGAGTTATTGTTATAACATTCATTTATTAATTCTCATGTGAGAGGGAAGACATAGTCACAACCATTACTGTATTTCTCGCCAGAATACACTACCTGTGCATTTCATTTAAATTGTAAAATTATTGTGTGTTCAGACTATTTTCAAAAAACAACCATAACTTTTATGTTTATTGACATATTAAAGTGATGTTTGAAACAAAACTTAACAAAAGGTTCTTACATAAATCTATAATGGACTTTTTGTCTCAATACAACTCTAATTATACTTAACTACAAGTAAATTCAGTGAAATAGAAGATTATTTAATTTTTTTTTTTGAAAAATTTATCCATTGTTCAGTTGGAATAAATAACAGAATTTTAATGTAAGACAACAATTGTAGTATAGGACAACAAACAATAGTTGCGTATATTACTGGATTTTCAATTAAACTTGAGTGACTATGTCTCTATATAGAAATAAAGGTAGCATGATATAATGAAATGCATCAAAATGTTTTGAAAGTCCCCCTGAAGCACATTCAGACTCTGTCTGTCTGTTTCTCTCTCTCTCTCTCTCTCTCTCTCTCTCTATATATATATATATATATATATATATATATATATATATATATATATACATATATATACACATATATATATATATATATATATATATATATATCATAATGATGAAAAAACTTGGTAATATAATTATATCAGATTTTCTACTTGTGAACTGTCACATAATTCAGAGCTTCACCATAAAATTGCTTTGTTGCTTTCCTTCTTCCCCTTCTCTCTCTCTCACATACACACATTCTGAAAACCTTTGAGATGAATAGATATTTTCTTGTTGCTACCAACATTTGGCAGGTCCTATAGCTTCATTTTGGCATTAATTGAATATAGCCATGACATTTAAAAAGAAAAAATGAGAATTTCTTAGCACAAATTGAAATTAAATAATCATTCATATGGAATCTTGTGGGTTGAAGATACAAGTGACTCCTGTCTTATTGGCAATTTATAATAACATTAAATAGGTTCCACTTCAGTCTGTTAAACTGCATTTTAAGAATAAAGACACGCAGAAAATATTCTGTAAATTCAACTAATTTGATCAAAATTGAGTATTTGATCAACTTTGTAAGATATTTTGGTTGAAAGATGTATTTCTGTGATACAAATGAAAATAAACCCCCTTACAATGTTATCTATAATTGAATTCTCCTGGTTGTTATCTTTATTTTTGCTATTAAGCATTGCTTCAACAACACATTAGGGTCTTAGTTGGCTTTTCATTCTTCTATTTTTCTCTTTTATTTTTCATAAATAACTGCATCATTTATCTCCACATCATCTCAAAATAAATAAAGATAATTGTTTTTATATTGCTGAATTACAAATCAACGAAGCTGAAATTTTACAACTAACTTTCTTGAATCAATAATTTGTAAAATTACTGTGAAGTAAACAATCTGAACTGATCTGTGTGCATTTCTGTGTATTCGACAATAATCCAATTCATATCTTGTATTGATAAATTGTCTACATAGTTCAATCTTAAGAGCACAATCAGTATATTTAACAGGATATTGCTAACGCTTTTCATTCGATTAACTACTTCAAATATTCACTAAATAGGAGTTATATGTAATATTAATGGAGTAGATAAGAGATTATTTCTTCAATAGATATCAGTTTGTTTATACTCAAGCTGGCAGATCCATTGTATCTAACCAACTGGATTAGATTTCCTCCATTCTGCTCTTACTAAGCATTTGGTTTCTTTAAAATATCTTGCCGCAAGTAGTCTCCACTGCATAAACAGTAATGACAATTTTTACCAAATTCATGAGTGCATGCTCACAAATGATTTAATAAATTTGTAGTGCTTCTATCAATACATACATACATACATACATACATATAAGCATACATATATTTGCATATACATGTTTATGTACATATGTATATATGTAAAAGTATATACATGTGTGTATATGGACATATATGCTTGTATATATATGTATGTATATATATATATATATAT
>NC_068983.1:93350220-93352085 GCF_001194135.2 Octopus bimaculoides
ACTGTCATGTCCGATGACAGTATCACCTGATTGGCACTCATGCCAGTGGAACATTAAAAGCACATCCAAGCGTGATCGTTGCCAGGGCCGCAGATTGGCTCTTGTGCTGGTGAAATATGAAAAGCACCATTCAAGCATGATCGTTGCCAGTGTTGCCTTTTCGGCACACGTGCTAATAACACGTGAAAAACAACATTCGAGCAAGGTTGTTGCCAGTGCCACCGGAGTGGCTCCTGTGCAGGTAGCATGTAAAAACACCTTTTGAGTGTGGTCATTGCCAGAACCACCTGACTGGCCCTCATGCTGGTGGCACGTAAAAGCACCCACTACACTCTCGGAATGGTTGGCATTAAGAAGGGCATCCAGCTGTAGAAACTTTGCTAGATCAGATTGAGCCTGGTGCAGCCTCTGGCTCATCAGTCCTCAGTCAAATCGTCCAACCCATGCCAGCATGGAAAGTGGATGTTAAACGATGATGATGATGATGATGATGATATATTAGGTTGTTTTACATGAAATATTGTATTTGAAAGGTAACAATGAAATGTTTCAGAAGTGTTAGAGAACTGATTTATTTAATCAAAATTTGATCTATGTTCATTTATGATGTTTACCCAACGTTTCTCTGTCATATATTTCATCTTAAAAAAAAAATTCATCTTTTCCTGTAATAAACTGTCTGAATGCTTCAATTACCTCTTCTCTATTTAAGAATATTTTATTGCTTATGAAAAGCTCAAAATGCTTAAATAAGCGATGATCAGTCGGAGAGATATCAAGGGAATAGGAAGAATGTTGCAAAATCTCATAATTCAGGCTTTGCCATAATGAATATATAAGTTGGCCATAATGAATATATAATTTTGTATGGGTTGATTAATGTACAAACTCTGCTGACAAATGTACAAGTGCATATTTTTCTGGCTAATGGATTCTTATATGACTATGTTTATATGTATATATATATTGAGGAGTGTGAGGACGTGCATTATCTTGGAGCAAAATTGGGCCATTTCTATTCACTAGTCTGGGTTGCTTCTTTTTCGAATTCTCATGCATACAATCAATTTCCTGGCAATTCAATGTTGCTGTTACTGTTTTTCCTTGTTGCAAAAATGAATAATAACTCCCTTCACAGACCACCACTAACTTTTTAGGGCACAATAGTGGGTTTTGGTAGTATTTAGGTGACTCTCCTGCATCTAATCACTGTCCTGTTCTCCTGCTGCTGTCAAAGAGTATCCATTTCTCATCACAAGTAATGATTTGATGCAAAAATGGTCTTTTCCAGTCAAGAAAGCAATAAGGAGCACACTTCGAGACGTCTCTTTTCTTGAATCTCATTCAGTTGATGTGGAACAAACCTATCCATTTTCTTGACTTTTCCAATTTTTTACAGGTGTCCAAAAACAGTTGTGTGAGATGTTTGGTGTTCTGATGAAAGTTTTCGAACCTTTGTTCTTGGATTTTGTTCAACCAAAGCATTTAATCCATCATGCTGAATAACTGATTTTGGCCTACTTCTTGGTTTATTTTCAAGGATATCATCTCTTGAACAAAAGCTTTGGAACCATCTCTGAATAGTTCTGATGTCAACAAAACCATTACCAAAGGCCTACTTGATATTCCATAGAGCTCCTGCGACAGAGTGACCCAGTTTGTACTCATACAAGAAAATCATTCAACATAGTTTGGCTGTTATCATTTTCATAAGGTCTGTGGGTACGAATTTTGCATACCAATATTGTTGGGAAAGAAAAAGAGTTAAGATTAACTGCAAGGTATATATGATTGAGCCTTTAAATGACTGATATAACAAGTAAGTAAAAATGCGACATTTCATTTGAAACAACCTATTATATATA
>NC_068983.1:93354098-93368722 GCF_001194135.2 Octopus bimaculoides
CACACACACACACACACACACACACACACACACACACACACACACACGCGCGGACGGACGGACGGAAACATTTAATTTCCAGAAGTCAGTGAAGATAGTGATATATTCAAACCATGCTACAAATGTAAAGCATATCACGCATATAAATCTTGATGTAAACATAAATGTTGATAAAAAAGTAAACCTTTGATACAGATATAAACGTTGATATAAATGTGGACCATGGTACAAATGTAATCAATGGTACAAATGCGAATATTTATACAGAAATAAATAATGATACAAATATAAACATTTATACAAATGTAAATCTAAGGGCCAGCAATTTTAGGAGATGGGTTAAGTTGATTACATCAATCTCAGTAACCGACTGGTACTTAGTTTATTGACCCCCAAAAAGATGAAAGGCATAGTTGACACTGGCAGCATTTGCATCCAGAATGTAAAGACAGACGAAATACCACGAAGCATTTTCCCCAAAGTGTTAATGATTCTGCCAGCTCACTACCTTCTTGATACTAATGTAAATATTGATAAATGATGTAAACTTTGATAAGTGTGTGAACATATGTAAATCATAAACATTGATACAAATATGAACATTTATACAAAAGTAAATAAAATGAATGTAAACATTGATATGAATGTGTAGCAAGTCAGAAAAACTATTTTTGTTGTTGCATCATAGCACAGTTGTGCTATGGCATACTCCAGCCAATCAGGGCTGGGCACGTATGAATACTAGAAGCAGTTCTCTGCCCTAGCAGAGAAGTGGGAGTTTTAAATGAGTTAGCGGATAGCCAGCAGAAGAGTAACATCTCTCTTTCAACATGGAACAGCTTTTTGTTTGTACATCAATTTCGTGCAGCGAACTCAGAATTATATCAGCTCTCGACTTACATTAGATATAAGATTTAGTGGTAAGTGATAACAGCTTTCCATGTCTCATACACACACAGTGGCTACACTCCTACTACCTGTCAGTTCTTGTTAATTGATAAAATATTTTCGCTTTTTTTCCTTTTACCAACTTTCAAACGATAAATATATCCTCACTAACTGGTGACCTTTCTCTAAATTGGTGACTTTTTTACATTGGTGATGACTCAACATCAAAATATGTCTTCAGAGAAATATTTTTGAAAGAAAACAAACAAACCACTAGCGACATACGTAACATACTAGCTTCATTTTTCACTTAAACCATGTGGGTGCATTTGTTTTCAATATGGCTACCCTTCTTGCCAGCTGGACTCAATGTGCATATCTGGCCTCACTTTGGATTAATTTTCTTGCACACCACCATGGTCACATCATAGACAAAGATGGCATTCGACTTCTACCAGACAAAGTTTGAGTTATCGAGGACACTCCTCCAACAACTTCCCTTCATCAGTTACACCACTTCTTTGGCTAACTTAACTTCTATTGTCTATTCATTCCTTACTGTACTGGACTCCTGTCTCCACTCACTGAGCTTCTCCAGAACTGATGCATGAAGAATGAAACCATTTCACTGACTCCTACTCAGACCAAAGCATTTGATGCTGTGAAACATGAACTTCTAACGCAACTCTCCTTGCATACTCTGTCTCCAATTCAAAGCTTTTGCTTGTGGTTGATATAACAGACACTGCAATCGATGTTGTTTTACAGCAATTTCATCAGCAACACTTGCAAACCTCTTACCTTTGCCTTGTGGTCCAAGCCAGAGAAGTACTCACCAAGAGAGACTCAACACCTTGACGTTATATCACAATTCACCAACGATACTCAATACATCTCCAGTGCACAAAACACTTCTGTAGATGCATTGTCTCATCTGCCAATCAATTCTTTAGCATCCAATGTAGATATCCACCTGAATGTTTTGTCCTCAGATCAACCTCCTCTGGACTCAATCAAGATGTCTTCTCCTGAACTTGCAACATGCAAATTCAAATATTTGCCATTGCCAACCTCTGCCAAACAGATCCTGTGTGACGTATCAACAGATTCACCTTGTCTCTTCATTCCAGAGATCCATAGACAAGCTGTTTTTGAAGCCCTGCCTAATCTATTGCATCCTGGGGCCTCAACTTCAGTGAAGCTCATTACGGCTAGATTCTTCTGGCCAACATAAGGTGTGACATCACTGACTGGTCTTGGTATTGCCTCCATTGCCCACTGTCAATGTTGTACCCCTTGGCACCTTCAGCATATCAGATACACACTTCTGTCACACCCACATTGATCTTGTTGGATCCTGGCCCGTCAGACTGTATATTATATATATATATATATATATATATGAACTTGCTCTAAGTGCCTGTCATTTTCTCATTTTTGTATACATGCCTTTTCTGGCATTTGTAATATTGCTTTTCTTGATGTACTCATGCTTTTCCCTTGTTTGAGCATTTCATTCTGCATAATCATCTTCTTTTTTGCCACATTACTGTTGCTTGTATCAACTTGTAGTCTGTAGACTTGTAGTAATGTAGCAAATCAGGAAAGCTAGTTTTGTTGTCGTATCATAGCACAGTTGTTCTATGGAATACTCAAGCCAATCAGGGCTGGGCACATATGAATACTAGAGGCAGTTCTCTGCCCTAGCAGAGAAGTGGGAGTTTTAAATCAGTTAGTAGATAGCCAGCAGAAGAGTAACATCTCTCTTTCAACATGGAACAGCTTTTCATTTTCACATCAACTTCACACAGCTAACTCTGAATTATATCATATCTCAACTGGTAATACCATGAACAGCTTTTCACTTGCACATCAACTTGGCACAGCTAACTCTGAATTATATTGGCTCTCGACTTACCACTAAATTCTTATTTCTAACATAAGTGATAACAGCTTTCCCTGACTCACACACACACGGGCTACACTCTTATTACTTGTCAGCTCATGTTGATTAAAAAATATTTTGTCATAAAAAATGCTTTCTGATATTTTTCCTTCAACCAACTTTCACGCAATAAATGCACCCTTACTAAATGGTAACCTTTCACTAAATTGGTGACTTTCTACACTGGTAATTTTTTACAAGTGTAAACCTTGATATAAATGTAAACATTGACATAAGTGAGCCTTAAAACAAATCTAAACATCAACACTTTGTTAATATATTTCAGTTGAAATACTTTGCCTTTCAACCAATTTTTAAAATAATGAAGAATTTAGTTAAGTAAGTTTGTCATTGTTAAGCTGATGTTTAGAAGATAAATTAACATGGGATTTTGATGGAAGATTTTAATTTAAATCGATTTAAAAGTGGAAGTTTGAATCATAGAACCTAGAGAAAGTTTCAGATGGGTTGGTGTCAAATGGGTTAACATATAAGTAAACTTTGATACAAGATTAAGCATTGTCTCTGATGTAAATAACTGGCACTTGATCTGATCAATGGAACAGCCTGCTCGTGAAATTAACATGAGCACTCCACAGACATGTGTATTCTTAACATAGTTCTTAGGGTGAGTCAGCATGATGCAGAATGTGACAAGGTTGGTCCTTTGAGTAACAGTTACAACTTATTTTTGCCAGCTGAGTGGACTGAAGCAACATGAAATAAAGTGTCTTGCTCAAGAACACAATGCACTGCTGGGAATTGAACTCATGATCTTAATTTTGTGAGCTGAATACCATAACTTCTGAGCCATATGCCCTTGATCTAAAGCTTAGCACAGATTTAAACCTTGATACAAGTGTAAATCTAATTTTGAAAATAATTATTAAAAAATTAGATTGTCTCAATGGGTGGTGTTGACTTCTATTGACTTTTATTGACTTCTTCAATAAAAACATTTAAGAAGTTAAATCTATAAATATTTTATTACAAGTGACAAAATTCACTGGTTTAACCCTTTAGTAATTAAACTGACCATATCAGGTCCAAAATTTCTTCCTGTTTTATGTTCAAACTGGTCAAATCTGGCTTGTCATACCTATCCTACAATTCTAAAAGTAAGCAATCATCACAGAACTCTTGAAGCAACAAGATAATGGATGATTAAATCAAAACAATGTGAATAAATTGGTATTACATTTGACAGCATAATCTGAGTGCTTGGGGGTTAAAAAAGTTATTTCCAAGGTTTCTTATATACTTCTTACAATCCAACAGCATTCCTATGTTCAGATAATTTCATTCAATTTTTTTTATTGCAGTTAACTTGTATTATTAAGATCAACTGCAAGAAACAAAATATTCCTATACAATATTGATTTCTATGAATGCTTCACTATAACTTCTATTACCTGTGTTTTAGAACTTCATAACCATCAACATTTACATAGTGCACATGCTCAATGACTGCTGACACCATTTTCTGCATTGATCAAAAAGTGTTGGTTTCCCCTCTCTGTAAAACCTCAATAACTAAAAACTTCATAAGAAGTGTTTCCAGATCAGTTCCACTGTGTGGATAATATTTTATAATACTTTTACAGACTATGATGACTGATAAGTTCACATCAAGAAGTGACCAAATCTTTCACCAGATTTGTAACAAAGTTATACAGGAAATACATTCACAACTGTTAAGGAGGAGGGGAACAGGATGGTGATGGGAGGAGAAGACAATGGAGACGAATAAGAATGGAGGAGGGATGATATTGATGATGATTAATCAAAAGTTGATACTAAATGTTTCTTACAGTATTTTAAAATCAAATTCTTTTGATAACCATGACATGGTAATGAACTCTCATCGATTTATTCTCTGCTGAAAATTCTTTGTTGCCTGACCATGTATAAAAATAAACAAAGTTTGTACTTAGGACAGTGTCATTATGCTGAAGTATTCAAATATTGAATGAATACATTGCTTACATTGTAATTTATTTTCGGTATTATTTCATTTAAATCATTTATTTGCAATTTTAAAGAGAATCAATTTTACCCCAAAGCTAACTTTGATGAATTTCCTTTTTTCTTCTAGAATCTTTCAAAATGTTTGATTAGAAATTTCTGCATTTATTTATGCCCACAGCATAAACAGAAAGTAGCAATAAAAATGCATTTGTTTCAATATAAAATAATAAATTTGAAATTCTAAAACATTGAATATGAACATTTATAAATAGTGCAAAACACAACAAAACTTACTAATTTTTAATTATTTCTTAATTTGAATGTTATTCAACAGTCACTTTAATTATTCAAAATATAATGTAAATAAATGCTAGCTGTTGAGATGAATCAGTGCTGAAAATTTATTATTGAATTCTGAGCTAGTATCAAAGAAGAGAAATCAAAAGCATTCGCAGGCCCAGGTGAGGAGTAAGATTTTATATAGAATTTAATATGGTAATATTTTGTATAGAATTTAAATAGAATTTATAAATCTAGTGATTTCTCAATTATTATACATTCACAATTATTAATTAGAGATTATTCTTTAACTTATAAAAGAAATCAAATACCTAATAAATCTATATTACTTTCTTAGTACAACTAATAAAGAATGAAATATTTAAATAAAGCAAACATTCTCAGTCAAATTCTTTAGAATATATTATAGTCAATGGTAACAATATTTTGTACTAGTCAAATTTTGTACCCCTCTTCTTGTCTCCCATAATTTATAAGAATGTGATTACATTAGACCTTAGTATAATTTAGTCTCTGGAAGATGGTAAGATGGCAAATTCAGTTAAGCATAGCACACAATGCTTACTAGCATTTAGTTGCTTTCTTGAATGGCCTTAGTTCAAAATTTACTTTATCTTTCAATCTCCAAGGATTGAGAGAATAAATACTGATCAATTACTGGGATTTGTTGAATTGATAATACTCCTTAAACATGCAGCCTTGTGTCTATGTTAGAAATCAATAAAGTCAGGCCATCATAATTAATATTTTATCTGTTTTTAGTGATACCTAAGACTACTTATGAAATATGTCACTCTCTCCCTTCCCAACCCAGGAGGAGACTTGAAGGAGATCTGTTTTCTATAACTAATACATTGAGTAACTACATAAAGACTCCCACCTCTACCCTACTTGTTTGGACTAAGTGTGCAAAGATTTGTTTGTATAATGAGATTTTGTATTAATTAGTTTATGTATTTATATGTAATTAAGATAAGTAAATTATCATTATTTATTTATTATATTAGAAATTATAACTTTCAGAAATTATCTGCTGCTTATTTTTCAGAAAAATCTGCTGCTGCTGCCACTATCTATTCTTGAGTAAAATCCCATCTATTAAAGGAATATTTGCAAATTCTGTCTGAACAAGCAGAATGGGTTAACTTCTAATCTGAATTACTACTAGTACCCACCCTGGTACTACAGGCTAGCCACTCTTTAATTACAGCCAACTACCAATATACTACAAGCTGCCCCAATTTTCCATTTGTAGAATTTCATACACTGCAATTATCATAACAGCCAGCCTATTGTAAGTTTCTCCTTCATCTTTCTTCCATTTCAAGGAATTCATTCACTCCAAACAAAATCACTGTAAGCCCTCTCCTTCCTCCCTCTTGGTTCTTTAGTTCCTCAGTATCAGTACTCTTAGCAGAACTATTGAGAGATGTGAGCCATAATGAAGCTGACTTAATGTAAGGAGTACAGAAAGTCTGAAAATTTTGCACAGGAGAAACACAGCCTCTGCAAGCCATAATGAAGGCAACCTATATTGAAGAGCAGCAATCCTGAATAAAATTGATACAATGTAGATGGGGCAATTTAGTTCTGACAGACCTCTGGTGCTAGTGAAACAATATAAATGTTCCCAACTCATGATGTAAAGATGTTGCTGTAAAAATGCATTAAAACATGACAATCAAATCAAATCAAAACATTAATTGCATATACAGGACTAACACAATATCAGTGTTGTCCTTGGTGGGAGATTGGTCAGGTGAAAACATGTAACAATGTATGAGAACCCTCTGTTTGTTATCAAACAATCATAAAAACTGTATTTTAAATGCTAAAAACAGATATTATATAACAATCCACCCATGACTGGTTATTGGTACAAAACTTTGCCAGTGCAATGAAAGATAGATCTGGAAAATGTACAGAGATACTGGAGCAGAGGTGACTGAATGTGCACTGTGTACAAGAGGTTAGATGGAGAGGAGGTTTAGCTAGATTCCTCCCAAACAAAGGAAACACTTCTTCTGTATTGATAACAAGATTTGGGTGAATGGTGTAGATATACTGTTGGCAGAGAAATGGATAGATAATGTAATTAGTCAGGGTATGTAATCAGAGTATGACAGAATAGTTAACCTTAGATGTGAGCAGCATAACAGCATCAATTACTTCTGTGTATACATCCAAATCAGAGCTGACAGATGAGGAGAAAGATCCTATTTCTATGAGACCCTCTTGCAAGATACCTCATTAATGAATGACAGCAACCTTGATATTACAGCTGAGGACTTTAATTGACTTGTTAGGTAACAACATGATTGATAGTTAGGTGTACGAGGAAGCTATGAATATGATACAAAAATGAGAAAGGATCAAGACTCTCAGAGTTTGATGATGCAAATGAACCAACCATCTGCAACACTAACTAAAGGAAAATAAACCAACCATCTGACCACCAATCAATCAGGTGAACATACAAACCAGATAAACAGAGTATTGAAAAAATACTAGATCTTTTCCTGGTGAAGAATGGTCAAATCAATATTGGCTACTGATTAGTAACTTCAGAATAGAAGCTAGATGCACTCAGAAACACAGGACAGTCTGGAGAAAGAATGAGAACTGATATAAATTTTCTGCCAGACATAAGTTCCGAGTGGTTACAGGAAACATGTGCAGAGAAGGAGAAGGAGATAGAAACTATAATATAGAGAAGACAATTGGGAATTTCTACAAGACAATCTATTGCAAGCCGCCTATCAACTGTGTGGCGGGAACAAAATACCAGTAAAACAGAAGGTTACATGATGGTGGAATGAAAGAACAGAGCCATAAAAGCTAAGATATGGGCCTGGAGAGACTGAAATGAAGCAGGGAACTGTGAGTAAGAGAAGCTAGATGTCAGGTGCATGTGGTTCAAAGAGAAGCTAAAAGTAGACCATTTGGTGATGTTCAATTTGCAGAAAGGCAGTAGATAGAATTTCCATAAAATGTATCAGGTGGAAACTCTGGACATGTAAAAGTATGACAGTATCACAAGTAAGTTGACTGAAAAGGAAGACTTTGCATATAACTGACACACACAGGAGTAGTTAGCTGTAAGAATGCTTTTAAAGTTCTCAGTAGTCAATAGATTCTCTTAACAAGGTAAACTACTTAGCAGAGGAAGAGGTATTCCAAAAGTATAGTTGCCAGAGTAAGAATGGGGGAGGAGAAAGTTTAGGGAGATATTATCTCTGTTATCAATAAAGGGAGTCTGTTTCCTGAGTAAAGGGCAAATTGTATAAGCATGTATACAATGTGCAGTAATAAATGATAGTGAATGTTAAACATATGTGAATGCTGGAAAGAAACGATCCACTGGTTGTGCATGAATGCCAGAGAACAAATGAATTCAGAAAAACTGAGCATAGGAGGAACCAGTTATCATGTGTGAGAGAAGATACTGTTGGGTAAAGAAGTACTAAGTGGAACAAGTGGAAAAAATGTGAGTGAAGAATGAAAGCACTGAGGTGGGGGTGAGGAGGAATAGGTACAGTGGCAAAAGCTGATCTGAAGATGCTGAACCTCACTGAGGAGGTGTTGAATGATTGAAACAAATAGAGAGATTCTGTTTTGAAGAAGACATGTATAACCCATGCCAGCATGGAAATATAAATGTGAAAATAATAATGATGGTGATGATGATGATGGTGGTGATGATGATGGTGATGATGATGATGATGATGATGATGATGGCATTGGTGGTGGCAGTGATATCAGTGATGATGAAGAGAAGAGGGAGGAGGAGGAAGCTAGAAGCAGGAGGAGATAACTGCAAGATAGGAAGAGCTTGATTAATGTGCTGATCTTGTGAACTACACTCAGACATATGTAACAACTCCAAGTCAGTAGAAATGTTGAGAACATATTTTCTGTATTCTACTGTATTACTTGAAGGGTACATTTGCTTTTGTCTTTTGTATATGAGGCTTCCTTCAAATTAATTTTGTCAGAAACCTGACACTGAAAAATGTTTAGATCTTCCGTGTGTGTGTGTGTTTATACAATATATATGTATGTGTGTGTTCATGTATATATATATATATATATACATATATATATATATATATAACATATATGTATGTATGTGTGTGTGTGTACATGAGTGTGTATGTGTATTTATAATATATATATGTCTGTATGTATGTAAGTGTGTGTGTGCATGTGTGTGTATGTGTTGTTATTTGTGATTCTCATTTCAACACTTATCATTTCCTAAATTGATTTCATGTGATTGTTAATTATGAACAAACACTTATTTATATTTCCTCTTTCAGTTTATCTTGCTTCTAGTGCATTTTAAATCTAAAACATTTTATCATTATTATTAACTCAGGAAAAAGTCAGAGATACATTATTTGAAGCTGTAATAATTCTTCATAAATTGCAAGAACCTAGCTTTCTCTGAATAATTCAATGTTTTTTATTCAGGTTGTATTTTCAACTGGTTAGAAATTTACTCTTAGAATTGTCATGTCAATCAATACTCTTTGCGTCCTTCTAATTACATTTATGTTTTGTTAATAAATGATTGTTGCACAATCTTCCTTTTGTGAGTATTTTTAATAGTTGTCTGTATTGTTATCTCCTGCTTCTTCATTTTGTTTGTAGTTTTTACCATTACTGGTTGCATGCCACAAAGAACAAGTTGAGAGTTCATGCTGACATCATACAGAACAACTTTATAGAAGGTAGTTTTTTAATAAATTACAACAAAGAAAAGAAAAAAATCCATTTATAATCATACTTTCATTTCCATATATGGTTTGAGAATAGCATTTCAAAAAATTATACTCATAACAGTTAATGAAACTAAACAAGTTTCATCCAATGTGCAACTTTTTGAAAATAAACTGTTTTATTTTAATATAGAATTAGGATGGAGCCTGTTGCAATAACTTTTCAGAGAATGGTACATGAGATTTTCAAAGTATATAATTTTGTTTAAGGGTTTATGAAATTATTTCAATGACATTAAATTTTAGAAAAAATTCTCTTAAATAATTGCAGTATAAAATTCATAAAATTGAAAACAAAATACTTTACAATAATATAGTCTTTGATAATGAAAGAGAGAAATATTTCCCTCTAGTGTTAATGTTTCAATGAAGAGAGAAATATTTTTATTTGAAATTTATTCATGATTTTATTTGAGCTGAATCCTATTGTGAACAATTCTGTGAAAATAAATCCCTTTCAACAATGTTTCTTTCTTTTTTTTTCCAGTCATTGTATAAATCATGCAAATTGGATTTAAAAGCTTTCAAATTTATTATTTTAAAAATATTACAAATTTGAAACTTTGAAAAGCAAGAACTAATTCAAGGATTATATTTCATGAAATAAAGGGACAAACAGGCATTAAACCTCAAAAAATATTTTGTTTGTTTACTTGAGTGTTATTTTTTATGTATGCATGTATATATGTATTTTGTCAGTTCATAAATGTCTTTGACAGCCATTTGCTGTCTTCCCCTCAACACTTTCTGTCAGGATGGTCTTTGGCAGTGACTCATAGCACATTGTATGTCTAAAATATTATAGTTTTGTGGATTTAATTCTCAACAGTAGGTATCTTTGGACTTTCAACTTTTCTAGTACTTCAAAATTTATTATCTTGTCTTTGCAGCTTAACCTGCTCAATCTGCAAAAGATCCACATCTCAAATGCTTCTATCTTTTACACTGTAGCTATGTACATTGTCCAAGTTTCTGTAGATAATTGGCATAATACAACAGTTTTCTAGCCCAGTTTAAATGCAGAGTTGTGTCTTTTGAATTGAAAAATGTTTTCATTCTTGAAACGTTGTTTTGGCTTTATTATTCATTCTTTGATTGTGTAGCACAGATGTTCAGGTCCTTCAAATTCCTCTCTATGCTGTTCAAACTATGAAATGCAGCTAGTACATTCCAACGTTTTGTCAACAAGGTTGTCCGGAGTATGGACTTCATTTTCGCTTATGCAGATGACATTCTAAACTGTCATTCTGGAGCTTTCTGCTAACATATGCATGCATGGCCTTCTGCTGATATACATTCATCATTTCATCTAATGATATGCTGTGGTAGAGTCATGCAACTTCTTTGGACATGTATTCAAGGTTATCAGACAAGAAGTGTTGCTTAAGGAACTGCTTTATAAGTCTCATGATGTTATCTGCCTCATGTGTATAAACTTGGCCAAGCGAAGCACTTTGACACTTGATGGTTAAAGGATGTTGCTGAAGGGCTATGATATGACATTCAAAGTCAATCTGGATTGATGTTAAGCCTCTGTCTACTTGATTTCATTTCAGGTAGAGGAAGTGTACATCACTGTTGATGTGAAAATTATTTATGCTGGTCAGTATCTTCTAGATTTTCACATCA
Organism: Octopus bimaculoides; assembly: GCF_001194135.2. Taxonomy (NCBI): domain Eukaryota; kingdom Metazoa; phylum Mollusca; class Cephalopoda; order Octopoda; family Octopodidae; genus Octopus; species Octopus bimaculoides. The sequence goes on from NC_068983.1 coordinate 93,365,610, forward strand.
AATAACTCAGATCTCATCAAGTGTCCAGTCAGGTAGCCTAAATGTTGGTATGAGTGCTGGTACTGCAAACACATTGTGAACCACTGTTTTATTAAATGCAGATAGTTCTGAGGTCCATATTTTTTTTATTTAGCTGTAATATTCATTAGTTACATGTGCCTTGTTTCAGGTAACATTGTAAGGTATGCTTTTATCTATCCCCAGGTACCTGTAATATAAGGGTATCACCATCAATGACGTATGTCTTGGGTGCAATGCAGAGACAATAATTGCTTCGAATTACTTCCAGCCATAGAGCATCTTGGTTAAACTCCATCTCTTCATTCCAGATTTTCCTCCAGAAGGGAGACTATGTTTTCTCTCAAAGGAGCTTCTATGACATTTATTGCTTTTCCTCTCATGTCTCTGTACATGCTACCTGGTTCTGGTTAAATTTTCTGCTTATTATTTTTCTTTTGGTTTTTCTCCTTTGATGTCTGCGTTTCTCAGTAACACCTTTTACCTACTGCTGATCAGTTTGCAATTGAATGTTCTCTTTTTTATTGTTTCCAAACATCACTTCTATCTCTTTCTTCACTTTTTGTTGGTAAATCATAAAGTGATTTGCTTGTTTGCAACCAATAAGCTTTGTCACATGGCAGATGGTCTTCAGTAAATCATATATCTTTTTCTCTGTCTTTAAGAACCATGATGGCTTTTTGAGTGTCATTCATGTACTACTTTGCAGTAGTAGACAGAGTATACAAAGAGGTGCTAATCTGCCAGAATGGGGATTCATTACACTGCTGTAAATACTCCTCTCCGAGTTTATTAATAACATTTAATATTGTGTCTGTTGGTCTTTTGCTTACTTTGGTAGAGAATATTTTCACTTGAAAAGAGTACTTCAAAGTCAAAGTTATTGTTTCTTGAAAAATTTTATTAAGGGGATGTTTCACTAATATATAACCCTGACTACTACAATGACTGTTGTGGTTGTGCCTGCTACTGCTATTTATCTTAGTGGTAGTAGAGGGACAGTGGTCAGTTGCTGTATTGAAGTTTGGCTGGCAGGTGTATGTTATCTGTTGGAATGTTGCTAAATGTGAAACTACATGGTGTGGAGAAGTGAATTTATTTTTATATCTTTGCTATTTTCAAAGTATAATTTACAGAGAATTCATTTAGCAATTAAGAACAATTACCATACAACAAAGCTAATAAACATTGCAGAGCAATGAGAAAAAAGAGAACTGAAATAAATAACTTTCTACTGTGTTGTAATATTCTTCACAGTTTTGTTCGTTCTGTTCAGAATAACATTCATTTTAGATCTTTTTTTAATAAAGTTACATTTATTCTTTTAGTATTTTACTTGTTTCAGTCATTTGAGTGTGGCTATGCTGGAGCACCATGTTTAGTCGAATAAATCGACTCCAGGTCTTATTTTATGAAAACCTAGTACCTATTTTATTGGTCTCTTTTGCCAAACCACTAAGTTACAGAGACATAAACATACCAACATTGGTTGTCAAGCATTGGTGGCGGGACAAAAACAGATACACAAATACATACATATATATAAATACACGATCTGCTTCTTTCAGTTTCTGTCTACCAAATCCACTCACAAGGCTTTGGTCAGCCCGAGGCTATAGTAGAAGACACTTGCCCAAGGTTCCACACAGTGGGACTGAACCTGGAACCATGTGGTTGGGAGGCATGCTTCTTACTGCATCTAACTTTCTTCTAATGTTCCACAAATGTACTTGGTGGCGTAATTGCTTTGCAGTGAAATAATTTAGTTCTGGGTGCAGATCGTCCAAATATGCTGTTAATCTCTTCACATATCCAAAAGCAGGATTTTGTTTTGCTCTTTTATAACTGTTAACTAAATCCTTATTCAGTTCATAATACTAAGAAAAATGTGTTTTGTAGTCACAGTTTTTTCTATAATTACAGCTTGAAAGTATATGCATGTATGTGGCTTAGTGGCACGTGGCTTAGTGGTTAGAGTATTTTGGCTCACGATCATAAGGTCATAAGTTCAATTCCCAGCTCCATTCCACTTAGCTGGCAAAATGTACTTATATTTCAAAGATATTATCCACTTTATAAGCCCTTTTCAAGAGCCCAGCCTTGTCACTTCCAGTATCATACTGAATCTCTCAAAGAACTATGTTAGGAGTATGTGTGTCTAGAGTGCTCAGCCACTTGCATGTTAATTTCATGGCAAGACTTGTTGATTGGATTGACTGGAAATCTCGTTATTACAACCAATGGAGTGCCAGCTTGTTTGATGAATGTATGATTCTATGTATCTATGTATATATGAGCATGTTTATGTGTAAATGAATCAATGCTTCTTGGTAGTTCTCTACTCTCAAAGTTAAAATTCTGCAGAGGTCAACTTTGGGATGATAAGTAAAGTGTCAGGCTAGAGCAGTGGGATAGCATGTGTTAGAATGTCTAACAGGATACCTTGCAGTATCTGATCTTGGTCTTTATGTTCTGACTGTACTACTTTTGATGACACCAATGTTCGGCTGTCTTGGTCAATGCCTTACCTTTGGACAAGTTCCCTAGCATGGAGAATAGTTGATTACATGAGCAACTTGTTCGAGCCCTACTTTGCAGGATACTTTTAACATCTCTGTGACTATCTCTGATGGTCCTACTGTTTCCATTGAATTCATATTATAAACTGCCCCTTCAATTATACATCTATCAACTTCTTTAGCAAGTCCCTCTTTTGGGTCTCCTGCACATTCTCTAAATTCAGCAGCCTCTCTCATAATAACGTTAGTAAGAGTGTGTGCCAATATCATTTTAAACACACTTGTCTTCAGAGACATGCTGGCACTCTATGTTTCAAACCAGAACATCTCATGCTTTTGATCCTTGTGTTGCAGAGCACTGGCAAATCTCTTTTTATCATGGATTTTCCATAAAATTAGTCTTCCCATGACTGTACCTTAGAGAGGATCTTCCTTGATGCAAAACTTCATGAGATATACAGAAACCCCAAAGATGTGTGTGTGTGAATGTGTGTGTGTGTGTGATATTTTACTTTCTCACACACATGCATATGCACACTCACACATGCGCACACACACACACACACACATATATAT
>NC_068983.1:93368875-93373125 GCF_001194135.2 Octopus bimaculoides
TGGCTGCTATTTCTTGCATGCCCTGCTACCATGTAACAGGTATTTTGGGTTCTTTATCACAAATAGCTGTTACATAGTAGCAGGGCTTGCTATAAATAGCAGCCAAATCTTTGGAGGTGGAATATGTTGAATGCACTCAAAAAAATCTATTTCACACTGAGGTTACCAATGGGTCTTTTAGAAATATCTACAGTATTTTTAAAGTCATTTTCACTTTAGAATATTTTTTAAATATGTCAAAAAAAAATTTTGTAATGGTATTCACTTGAAAATGATTTTAAAAAAACATAAAAATATTGTCTGTTTAAAGAAAGCTAAAATATATATACTTACTGTATAAACAGCTTACATTTTTGAAATCACATTCACTTAAAAATATTTGTAAATGATTAAAATATTGTTTAACAAAAACGAAAATAGAAATTGTAAAAAAAAAATCGTTTTTTTTTTCATTGTCAACTCACTATCTAATAGAAAGATACAAGTTTCTTCCCTTTCAGAGTGAAGATTATTTTCAGAACATTTTCCCATTATGCACCATTTTAGGTGTTTATACCCTGAAAATCTCTAATATCTTGAAAACTACTTTACCGATTTATGTGAAACTTGATTCATTCGATTTATATTAACATTTCAGGATAAACTTAATTCATGGTATTTTCCCATTATGTGCCAGTTTCGCTGAGTAGCATTACAAGCAGGCAAGCAAGCAAGCAAGATTGAAACTGGCTTTTAATGTATTACAGATATAGTAAGAAAAGGGAGGAAGAGAATTTTGATTATCTTCACGTCGTAAGTTGTAATGCAAAAATGTATATTTCTAAAATAAAAGAAGGAAAATGCACACAGTTTACATAGTTTTAATATATTTTAAACAGAAGAGTATTGTGGTTGTCAACCAGTTTTACTTTTACTACTTACGACATTGGAATTATTGTAATTTTGTATTTTCTTAAGAAGATTTTAGTCCATGTTCTTGTATGAAAGTTTTCGAATGACTCAACAAGTAGAAAAATCTAAGGGGAGGTATATGGTGATAGTTATCACTTGGGACAGGGGAGGTAATTGCTCATGTTTGGGGTGAGCTAAACATGCACACAAAAACTCATAAGCTGAAGTAGTAAGATGAAATATGTACAGTGATGGATATGTGATCATGAATTAAAATATATACTGAGACCAAAGTTGGTTATGCATTCATATTTAGATGTGTTCTGTATTTTTTGATAAATGAATTTTCCTTATTTAAACATTCTTGCACAGAAATTGTTTCTTTGCATTGGCAGATAGGGAAAACCATGAAATTTATGTGCTTTCAGAATATTGTTCATTTTTGGATCCCTAGTGAGCATTGGTAGATTTAGTACAATAGTGTTGTATGCCTCATTGTTTCTAAGGTTGCGAGTTGATATATACAATAGTATTTTGAGATGAGGTGTGGTGTTTCATTTTTTTCCCTTAGTGTTTTAATGCCTACTTTCTTGGCACATTTAATTCCGTCATCTTTAAGTGAGGGTGGATGGTAACTCTCAGTTAGTGTTGTTCTGATGTCTTAAAGATGGAGGTCCTGAGTATTTCCATCAGGCACTATTGTGCAAATCCTTTTCGCTAAATTAAAGGGAATATTTCTTTTGATGTGTTTTGGGTGGCATGAGCTACACAGAAGATATTGCTTCAAGTCCGTTGGTTTATGATAAATGTCAGTTACAGTTTGGTTGTTGACCTTTATTTTCTATCAAAATATCTAAGAGAGGGAGCTGTTCTTTATTATATTCTATTGAAAACTGGATGTTAAGGTTTATACAATTTATTATTGATTTAAATCCCAAAAGTTTATTGATGGTTTTCTTCCAAATGATAAAACACTCATCCAGATATCTTTTCCAGTTCTCTCTTATATAATGGTGAAATGGATATCCATATTTTTGCAGTGACACTTAATATATGGTGAATTCAAAATATCTTATTATTAGGTTCTCAAGAACAGGGGCTTCTTTTGTTCCCTTTACAATTCCATATTTTTGTTGTTAGTAGGTGTCATCAAGTAGGAAATAATTGTTTCAAAGTATAAATTTTAAAGTTTCAATTATAAAAACCTGGTTTATGCATTCCATAAGTTTTTCAGGATACTTTTCCAGCCAGAATTTTATTGCTTCTAGTCGATAGTTTTTGTCATTTTGCAGTTTAATTAGATTTTCCCATTCTAAATTGTTATGGTTTGAATGAATTTTTTGCTTATGAAAAGTATTGGGAAATTTGGGATATGGTCACAGACGTCATCCAGTGTTTTATTCCTACCCTTAGGTGGAAGATAATTGCTTCTTTTTTTAACCAGTGGTTCGTCCTCGTTGTTGTCAGTTAGTGAGTCATAGTTTTCTGTAGAATTCCAAAATATTGTCTTCAATTTCATTCTGATTAGATCTTCATGGGGTTGGGGTAACTTCTAATCCTTCAGTTAGTATACTGATTTTTGTTGCAGAGAGTGTTTTCTTTGATTAATTTATTACTTTGGGTTTCTCCTGTATATCTTTTCTGTGTATCCCTGTTTCTTTCCACTCAGTTTAAAAAACGCACACTGTAGAAATTGTCAGTGTTATTAATTATATTAAGATTGCTGGGAGGCTGGTTTTGCTGTCTGGGTAAATTGATTGGAATTACATGGTTCAAGTTTCTTTGTTGGTATAAGTTGTAAGAGTTATCAATTATATTTGAGATGCTAGGGGGTTGGTTTTGCTGTCTGGGTAAATAGGTTGGAATTCTGTGGGTGGAGTTTCTTCATTGAGGGATAGTCCTCTGGATGTTTCTAATTGCTGGAGAGAAATAATTCTTCTAGTATTTCTTATTACTGAGTTGCCCTTATTCCTAGTTTAAGAGCGATTTACTTCCAAGTGAGAAGTTAATTTTGTGTTTGTGTTCTTTTAGATGTTTATAGTTTGATCTAGTTGGATGTTTATTCATTTCTGTATATGTATTTGTTCTAGATTTTTTTTCAGAAAGTGGTTATCTGAACTATGTTCTCTTTTAACATAGGACAGACAAGTATGGCACTTAGATGGAGATCCACACTACATAAGGAACAAATTCGTTTCTCAAAGTATAGATAGATACCTTGGAGTGAACACATAGAGAGATGTGCAGGAAAATCTCCAGCCAAATTTCATGGTTTTCCCCATCTACCAATGCAAAGAAACAATTTCTGTGCAAGAATGTTTAAATAAGAAACATTTATTTATCAAAAAATACAGAACACGCTTAAATATGAATGCATAACCAACTTTGATCTCAGTAAATATAATTCATGATCACATATCTATCACTGTACATATTTCATCTCACTACTTTAGCTTATGAGTTTTTATGTGTTTATCAAACACCAAACATGTGCAATTACCGCCCCTGTCCCAAGTGATAACTATCAACATTTACCTCCCCATAGATTTTTCTACTTGTTGATTCATTCACAAACTTTTATACAAGAACATGGACTAAAATCTTCTTAAGAAAATACAAAATTACAATAATTCCAATGTCATAATTAGTAAAAGCGAAACCGGTCGACAACCACAATGCTCTTTCATTTAAAATATATTAAAACTATGTAAACTGTGTGCATTTTCCTTCTTTTAGTATATATATATATTTATATATAAAAAACATTGATCAGAGAACAAACATCAAATTCGAGTCAATGACTTTATATATAACACCACGCCTCCAAACATTTGATCATATATAAATATTACCTTGGCCTTTAACATATAAAGAATACATATATAAAAAAAACACAGAAGGTAAAAATCATATGCAAATAAAAATACAGATATATAGAACAGTCTATCAAGAAGGTATATACAATCGACTAAAAATTCTAAAGCATGTCATGTGAATAAAAATCTTAATAAAATAAAATATCAATTGACTAAAAAGATTTTCTTACTCCCTCATAAAAAATATGTCAAAAAAGTTCATTTCATTAAAACCATGGTAGTTTGGAGTCCAGGAGTGTAAGAGAGTTCCACAAAATCAAGTCAAACACATCTATGGCCATTTCAGGAGTTCACTGCTACAGTATGATTACGAGATAAGGTGCATCTTGGCAATGATCCCCTCATCAGGATGAACAGGAATCTCAACAAATTACTTGTTCACAGGAGTTACAAAATGGCTGTATACCTAATTTAAAGATAATCTATCGCAGAGCCAGTCCAAATTTTCTAACACACACACACACACACACACACACACACACA
>NC_068983.1:93373919-93380467 GCF_001194135.2 Octopus bimaculoides
ACCGCTGGACTGGCTCCTGTGCAGGTGGCATGTAAAATACACCATTTCGAGCGTGGCTGTTGCCAGTACCACCTGACTGGCCTTTGTGCCGGTGACACGTTAAAGCACCCACTACACTCTCGGAGTGGTTGGCGTTAGGAAGGGCATCCAGCTGTAGAAACTCTGCCAAATCAGATTGGAGCCTGGTGTAGCCATCTGGTCCACCAGTCCTCAGTCAAATTGTCCAACCCATGCTAGCATGGAAAGCGGACGCTAAACGATGATGATGATGATATATATATATATATAGGTGGGGGAGTGCTATGTGACAAAAAGTATCAAGTAATGTGGAGCTGAGTCAAACTTATTAATCAAGTACATATAACTCCAACCAAATGTGTAACTTTCACTCATTTGTTCACTCGCCTGAATAATACACATGAACACACACACACACACACACACATGCAGAAACTCAACCATGCATATACAATATATATGCATCTATGCATGTGTGTGTATATATAATACATATGCGTATATATATACATATGCGTATATATATAATACATATGCGTATGTTTTATATATATATATATAAAACAATAGATAAATATTATATGTAAGTAACCATGCAGATCCTCTACAAGAACTTGCATTGCTGCCCCACCTTCTCATAGTTTAGTTCCCTCATTCACTAGTATGCAGCTGACCCCCTTCTAGGGTTTTTTAGTTCTGTGAGTTACATGGTGACCTCAGCAGTACAAGTGACACAAAAAAAACAGTATCGAGTTCACACTGTAAAATTGTTGGTGTTAAGAAGGGCATCCAACAATAGAAACCATGCTAAAGCACAATGCAGTCCTTGAACACATCAGATCCTGTCAAACCATCCAACTCATGCCAGCATGGAATACGGATATTAAATGATGATGATGATGATGCTGATGATATCATATGCAATATGTATATGCATGTGCGTTTGTTTGTGTTTGTATGTGGAAGTTTGTATACAAGTACGTACGAGTGTTTGTAACTGTGTGCTTGTCTGTATGCAACTATATGCATGATATATAGGAAATTTAATAAAGAGTGGATGAAGTTGCTCTATTTTCCATAGCTTCACACTATTATTAGCTATTGTTCCAGAACAATTTCTATAATCATAGTAAAGGTGGAGTAATTAATATTCCAGGAATTTAAGTAGCACCTTTAAGGAGAAGAATTCCTTGATTTCCTTAAGGTGGCTATTATTAATTTATTTCATTATATTATAGTGACAATCTCCCCTTGCCATTGATGTATAAATTTGGTTGGATTCCTTAAGGAAAGGATGGACTTTATCTAATTTGGCATAATTTTGATATATAGTTTGTAAGGTGTGAAGAAATATAATTGCAAGATTAACAAGCTGTGTAGTTGAATAGTTATTGAAGTGACCAAACCTTACAACTGCTGTTATTAATATGTACTCCTAGAGTAAGTTAGATTACCTGTGTATCTCATGCATTTGTGAATAACAACTTCCTCAAATAATTGGGTCTTAAAGAGAAATTAAATGTGCTAATCCATGACTCATTGATCAGATGTAAGTGAACGGAGATGCTTATGTGTTTGTCTCACTGTCAGTTAAAAGTTTAATTTTATGGACTATTAATTTCATATTGAAAGAATATATTTACAGTTTCGTATTTACATTTATGTCCTATTTCAAAGAGGAAGTAAATGGTCCAGCAATTTATACTTTTGTTAACAAAGTCTCATCTCAGACAGTTAAATATCTAATCCTCTGTCTAGCTTCTGGAAGATTGTTCTAGATTATGATGGTTGAATGATGGGAGCTTTTATTCAGAATGTAGGTCATGGTATCAGGTAAAAGGATTAAGATATTGGATTTCATAGAATATTTATTTCTAAACTACAGAGCAACATAATATTTGAATTTGATGGGATATAGCTTGAGTTCAATTGGTAAAGCATTAAATTCCTAAGTATATCTAGCAGAGTAATCTATACGGCAGACCTATTCAGTTGTTCTTAAAGCTGGTTTGATAATGATAATTTCTTTCATTGATATAACAGTTACATCTGCCAGAGTTACTTAATATATAGATAACAATGGCTTAGTCTTAGTCTTTTCTTTTGTTATATTATTTCTTGAAGAAATTACATAAGATTTTTGGACAGGGACTCATGAAAACATGTGTAGTGTGGTTATGATGAAAGACTTCTCAGTATAAATACATAATTTATTGCTACATTGATACAGAAAGTGTTCATTGCAATACAAGAAGAGTACACTGTGTATGAAATGATGTATATTACAGGTGCAGATCTTCATCAGAAATTCATATTTAGGCTGATTTTACCTGTTTATGTATATTCTTGTTGCTGTGTTGTCATGGTATGTTTTTTCATGTATTGCACTGGGTTGAGCATGTAGGTGTGAAAATAGCAATTAGGAGTCATGCTGGGTTGAGTATGTAACTGTGCGAACATCTATTAATGCAAAAAAATTCACCAAATGCCAAATTCACTTGGGGTCCAAATTCACTCAGGGTCAGAATTCCCACTGCTTTTTGCATGCTGTATTTGGAGTCTCTGTTCACAGAAATTTCTAATCATGGTCATCAGACTGTCACATGAACAAAGACTAGAGTCTATATGTAAATGGAGTCTGTATGAATGATAAACTCATGCTTTACATGTGGCCAAAAGTGGAGTTGAAATCAATTCTTATACATGCTAATGATGTAATTCATATTGCAGACTCATTTGAAAGGTTGGAGGAAATATCCCAAGCCTTTGAGGAATGACAAGTATTTTCTACTATAGCCTTGGGCTGAGCAAAGCCTTGGGCTGAGCAAAGCCTTGTGAGTGGATTTGGTAGATGAAAACTGAAAGAAGCCCATCTCATATATGTGTGTGTGCATGTGTCTGTACGTGTGTGTGTGTGTGTGTGTGTGTGTGTGTGTGTGTGTGTGTGTGTGTGTGTGTGCCTGTGTTTGTTTCCCCTTAGTGCATGACAACCAGAGTTGGTGTGTTTGCATCTCCATAACTTAGTGGTTTGGCAAAAGAGACCAAAGGAATTAGTACCAGGCTTAATAAAAAATACTGACTGCTGTGGTCGATTCATTTGATTAAAAAATTCTTCAAAGTGGTGCCCCAACATGGCTGCAGTCTAATGACTGAAACAACGAAAGATAAAAAATAACAGATTCATTCATCCTTAGACATGGTTGAACAACCAGTCCCAACCAGTCAGGATTCACAGCAGAGGTTGTAGTATTCATCCTTTCAGTCACTGAATAAAAAAATGTGGCTTGCAGGACCTCCATTCAAGAGATTTTCCTGAGCCACCACCTTACCCTTGTATGTCAATCCATTACAAGGTTACCCACTTACAGCCGAGTGGACTGGAACAATGTGGAATAAAGTGTTTTGCTCAAGAACATAACACACAGCTGGTCTGAGAATCAAAACCATGATCTTGTGATCATGAGTGAAACATCCTAACCACTAGGCCATGCACCTTCACAAGGCCATGCACCTTCACAAGGCCATGCACCCGCATTAATTTATATTGTGTTATCAATGTGACATAAGAACATGTGACATAAGAATTATAATATTTGTGTGGGAGAGAAAAAAAACAGCATTTCTTCAATTACTTTTTAGTCTTGGGGTTAAAATTCTACCATAATTGGGCATATATTTTTTGTCTCCTAAATGTGTAATTAACCAGTAAAAATATATAAATAAGCAAATTAAATTGTTTTCTATATCATATACCAAGGTTTATAATATCTACAACAATATCTACAGATAATCATTTCTATCCTTACTAAACATTCATCAAATTAATATGTATTACATTTTTGACAATGTTTTTGTTCAAATTTCATTTCATCAACCATTCAGTCATTATCATAAAAGATACCCAACATTTTATATGAAAAAAAAAGCATTAAAAAGAGAATTGCTGTATATTCTGCATTTTATGTTTCATCTTCTATTCTTTAAAATGACTGGAACTAGAATATTTTGATCCAACTATTACAATGCCATCAATCGAGAAACAGTTTCCTTTATGTGCAATCAGATTCTTTCTTTGGCAAAAGCAACATATGAAAAAGATTCTGTTCACTATAAATAGATTAAAGGTGTTGTTAAGAATCTATTCATTTTATTGAAATAAGTTCTATGTAAAACCAAAATTATTATATCTTCAACTTCCAATACCTCAAAGCCATTCATCCATACAATAGTAAATATTCTGGTCTCTCCAAGGAACATGAATGAAGGCAGAGCCATGTAAAAAGTATTACCAATATTGCTCCATAGCATCGCACAGAATAACGATATAGCTCATTTGGACTAAAATGATTTATGAAAACTGGAAGATAATTGGATGACAGGAAACTGTCAAATTTCTTTGTTTTTGTAATAAATTCTATTGATGTAAGAAGACAGTTGTGTATGATTATTAAAACTTTATGCAGGTATGTATTCATATCTGTTATTTTTCCATGTGTATATATATAATGTATGTATATATATTTATAATGTATGTATGTATATATATATATATATATATATATACTCATACATACATTTTATATGTATATATATACATACATTATTTATATATTTATATATATTTGATAAATTGAAAGTGTCTTTGCAGATATATTTCATAAACTATATTAAATATTTATGTATTGGTGAGTGGGTGTGCATCTCCCACCTCTCTGTATAGCTCTGCCTCACTTTCATTCATAAATATATACAGATAGAGATTTACATATAGATGTATACGCACAAACATACAAATATGTACGACATACACATGCACACACACATATACACACACACACACACACAATACAGACAGCTCCTCCCCTTACATACACAAGCACACAAGCATAATGCTGGAAACAGAGCTTGTCATATAACATTGTTGCTAGGATTCAAGAGATATGAAAATCTAGATAACTGCTCTCTCTCTCTATATATATATATATGTGTGTGTATGTGTACACACACACATGTATATATATATATATATATACATACACACATATGTATATGCCTTTCTCTCAGTGACAGGCTATATGAAGCACATGTAAGAAATGTCATGCTGCACAGAAATAAAACATGGATACAAGGAATTAATTGTAAGTGAAGTAGGACAAGAGGGGTATGGTCCATTAGATGTACAATAAGGTACAGATAAAATGAATTCTCTATTTTGGTTTATCATGATAATGACAAGCATCCTCACTCCCATTATCATCATTATTATAATAGTCATCATTAACCTCCCACCACCATCACCACCATTGTTGTCATCTTCATTTTAATATCCACTTTTTTTCAAACTGCTAAGAATTGGACATGTCTATTTTACAATATATCAATTATGTCAGTCTATTGCCATCTTCTCAAAGAGACTCCATATCTTGAGATGTGACTTCATTACTAATTCTTCCTTCATCTTCTTTGGTCATTCTTTCCCATGGGCACCCTCTGCTGTCTGCACATGATACTTTTCCTCATGTTGCTCATCGTTTGTTCATATCATATATGCATAAATCATCTATATTTCTTGTAAACCTCAGCTAATGTCTTTAATACCAATTTAACAGTACTCATCCATTAGATCGTGTGTTCCACTTGTTTCTCACCATACCCCTCAGATCTTCCACTTCCAATATCTACTATTTTGCAACAACATAGTATCAGACTTCAAATAGTTTAGGAAAGGAAGAAAGAAACCCTTTATTAATAATAGAAGTAATAGTTCTTTCCTCCCTTTCTTTATTGTGGTAACTATGTTTTTTATTGAAATTTTTTAGTCAAAACCTTATTGAAAACATTTAAATAAAAATAAACAGGAACGAAGAGAGATAAGAAAGAAAAAGAAAGAAAACAAAGTGTATGTAGTGGGAGGTAAAACAGCAGAAGATGTAGGAGGAGGAGCAACAGGCCACATATCCCAAAACAAAAGTTGTGCTCAGCCATGGAATATGGAGAATTACCATGGAGAATGAATGGTCAGTGACACTCGTTGTAGAAACCACTCTGCCTAGCAGGGCTCATTTCTCCAACAGACCACTGTTACCCTATTTTGTGGAGGAAATCAGTAGTATGGAGTTCTAGAACATCTGACATCGCAACAGTGACTGGCACAAACTGCTAGCAACTGGTGAGGCCTCTGCATTTATTGATTTTTCTCTTCTCCATATTATGAGCAGTGCCACCTGGGTTTGCAGTACTAATTAGGTCACCTAGGTAGCTAAAACTATCAACTACACTTTGTAAAATATCTTATCCATTGATGACTTGAATTCAAGAATATCTCAAATACTAACTCTTATACATTTATTACAATTAAAATCCTGGTTCGCTGTCAGTCTCACAAAGAGGTCCCACTACTTGCACTATGTACACAGTTCTAAGCTCATAGCAACTTTCTTATTACTTAATGAGCAAACACACTTTCCAGGATGACACTGGAATTTCATATTTTATTATATTATCATCACAAGTTAAAGACTGGTTCTTTT
>NC_068983.1:93380477-93381881 GCF_001194135.2 Octopus bimaculoides
GGGGGGGGGGTGCACATAATTTGTAGCAATAATATCTGTTAATTTCCATCCAGATTTTTGTTTGGTTGTAGTTAGGGCTTTGTAGAATAAAAAAACAACTTTTTTTTCTTTTTTCATATCAGAATAATAACAGGACATGACAAAAAAGAGTTGTAATTATTAAGTTAAGAAGGGAAAATGGAATCAGACATCAGAGAACAAATCTTATTGATATGAATGTGTGCTGTGAACTGCTGATCTCTGTTGCTTGAACAACACTCATACAGATAAATTCAGAGAGATGAGATAAAAGAAAATTCAAACTGATTTAGTTGAACTTTATATTTTTAAATTACAGAATTTATATTAATTACTGGGGAGAATTGTACTTCTGAATGGTACCTATCTATAATCAGTGATAAATGTCTGATCAGATATAATCTGTTCACTTTGCAGATGGTAGATCACTGTTTATTAATATATTATCTTTTTAAGTTATGTTATATACCCACCATATCATTTATTTATACTAGATACTCATGCTGTATATTCATACTATATAGAATGCTCTCTAAGATATACTCTTTTACTCTTTTACTTGTTTCAGTCTTTTGACTGTGGCCATGCTGGAGCACCGCCTTTAGTCGAGCAAATCGACCCCAGGACTTATTCTTTAGAAGCCTAGTACTTATTCTATCGGTCTCTTTTGCCGAACCGCTAAGTTACGGGGACATAAACACACCAGCATCGGTTGTCAAGCGATGTTGGCGGGACAAACACAGACACACAAACACATACATATACATATACATATATACGACGGGCTTCTTTCAGTTTCCGTCTACCAAATCCACTCACAAGGCTTTGGTCGACCCGAGGCTATAGTAGAAGACACTTGCCCAAGATGCCACGCAGTGGGACTGAACCCGGGACCATGTGGTTGGTAAGCAAGCTACTTACCACACAGCCACTCCTACGCCTATTCAAAAAGTAAGGTCAAGTTCGCTACAGGGTCCACTGGTTACAACGATGAGGGTTTCAGTTGATCTAGTCAACGGAACAGCTTGCTCATGAAATTAACATGCTCGTGAAATGAACACACAAGTGGCTGAGCATTCCACAGACATGTGTGCCCTTAACAAAGTTCTCAGGGAGAGTCAGCATGACACAGAGTGTGACAAGGCTGGTCCTTTGAAATACAGGTACCACAGAAACAGGAAGAAAGAGTGACAGAAAGTTGTGAAAGAGTACAACAGGGTTCACCCCCACCCCCACTCACAACGCCTGGTTTGGGAATCAAAACCACGATCCTACAACTGCGAGTCCATTGCCCTAACCACTGGGCCATTGCGCCTCCACACACACACACACACACACACACACACACACACACACACACACACACACACACACACACACACACAC
>NC_068983.1:93381959-93385003 GCF_001194135.2 Octopus bimaculoides
GTTGCAGTACACACACACACACACACACACATACCCTCTGTATCCTTACTTTTTGTAGAAATATTGAAATGATTCATCAGTATTAGATGTAATTGTTCTTTTCCTTCCCCATCTTTACTTTGGTAACTATGTTTTCGCTAAGCTCACCTCTAGCATAATTAGATCTCCTACATAATCAAAACTATCAACTATACCTTGTGAAATATTTTAGCCATTGATGGATTCCAGTTCATGAATACCTCTACTGCTATATGACATAGGGCATTTAGTATAGATATTATGGTATACCTAGTATACTCTGGTACCTATACTAAATGCTCTATGTTATTATGCTTATAGATTCACTCTGTCATTTACCAATGTTATATAACCATATACCAATCAACAACTCTTGCTTTTTATACACTATATTATTTGTCTGCTATTAGCCACTAAGTCAGTTTTAGTAAAGTATGTAGTAATTGTCATTCTCAGTAGCTACAAACATCACTAAAGTTGACATCTGATATGTTTCCCTGGACCTAGGTATATACACAGTCTTACCACTTCCTTTGTCATCTTTAACCCTTTATTACACTGGCTACATTCAGCCCAAATATTCTACCCTGTTTTTTGTTCAAATTAGCCAGATTTAGCCTCTTACACTTATCCTATAATGTCATTCTGAAAACTAAACAACTGCATCATTGAAATCTTGAAGCTTCATGATAATGTATGATTAATTCAAAACAAAGTGAATAAATAAGCACTGCATTTAACAGAATAATCTCAATGCTAAAGTGTTAAAAACTTTATTGCTAGCATTAGTAATAGGATCTCTAACCTTTTTTATATATCTAAAGAAATTTTTGATAAGACATACCCCTAGTGTGATAATACCCTGGCTGACAGTGGCTTTAAAGGAAAGATATACACTTTGACCCCAAAAAGAACCAAGCTTACAAATAGATCTAGAAAACTTATATGGTTTGCTCACCCGTTCTCCTTCATGTTAGGACTAATGTAAATGCCATAGAAACCCATGTAATTTATGCATATTTTTTCACAAAAATAACAATAAACTTTAGGGGTGCATAAATTACATGAGTGGATTGTTTCCAGAATTTTTTTTAGAAATATTTTTGTTGGAAAAATGGCATACAAAACATAAACATTTGTACTGGAAGTCGATCCATTTAATGTCAGAATAGGTTTTTACAGGAAAAATAAGGGCTTAAATATAATGAAGTTGACTTTTATTTAAGCTGAATGGTATAATGTTTGCTTCTTCTGCATAAATTTACTAAAACCATCAAAGTGTTAACTACTTTTTGAAGTCTGACGTTCATGCAGGTAATCACGGTCTGGGCCATATTTTACATATTTTACTTGGTTGAGTAAAGTGTCATCCAAGCTGATGTTTATTGGTAATTAAACTTAAATTGCAACACTTGTGCATATTTATCAGCTTTGTTTTTGTTGGTAATTCTTATCAACAGCTTTTCTTGTGATGTGATTTGAGAAGAAATACAGCAGTATGCTAAAGACTGGAAATAATCTCTTGTGGGCAAGAAATGTAAAATAAAGTTTATTATAAAGAACACAAACTCTTTGTAATTTAATAGCTTCTAATGTGGTACCTGTTAAACAGAGATTATTTTTATTTAATAGAAATTTAATAAAATCTAATCATAAGTAAGTGAAATTATGCTAAATACAACTAAACTGAAAATTGGCAATTCTGAAAACTTTTGGGTGCAAATTTTACATGAGCAGAAGCTTTTTAAAACAATTTTTATCCTGAAAATCACTTGCATAAATTACACAGGTGCACAAATTACATGGGTTTTGACAATAAGAAATTCCTAGCCCTGATAGATAAACATTTCCCTGACAGCCATAGATAAAAAAAATGTTCAATAAATGCTCTGTGAAAGATTCCTACAGCTTCAGCTCTAATATGAAAAATATCATTTCATGTAAGCCAATCAAAACATCTACTTCAGACTGCAACTATAAGAACTCAGATACTTTCCCTCTAGACCCGGTATGCATAGTTAGCCCAATTGTCTATGAAACCAAGGTCACTGAATAAGGGAACCAAAAGAAAAAAGTATACTGGGCTGTGCAAAAGTGACTTCAAAACGAAATATGCTACCTACCAAACATGTTGACAAAAAAAGAAAAGTGCAAAGCTGGTAAGCTATATATATAACCAGAAGGACAGCAGTATACTACACATCATCGAGTGAAGCATTATAGAGAGATCTAGGCCATGCATTAACGGGTCAAAAAGAGCAGGCTCTGTATAATTGAAAGAGCATACATCCTTATTAGATCAAAGAACTGCACTGACCTTCTAAACTCAAGATCACTAGATGTATGCATCTTGACAAGTTTGTGTTGTAGGACTGGATAATGCAGCCCCACACACCTCACTGGATCAGATACTCGGTTTAACTCATTTTAGCCTTTCTCCCATCAAACTTCTCCTATTAGGCATAATTGTTTTAGATGTAAACACTCAAAATTAACAGAAATCGTCATTTAATAGATCAAAGGGACATAACCTAGATTCCATGAAGGAATTTTCTACCTTTCCTTTAAAACGTTTCTTGTTGTTTTCTTCTCAAGGTTTTCACATTTCCTCACAGGGCAACCATGTCATTTGGCTTTGAATGATTCACAGATCATGCCTGGTATGTTATACGAGCCTGTCTGATTGCTGCATTATCCAAAGAGAAAACTTGAAGTAGCTCATGTATAACTCTTGTATTCATTATATGATAGTTTTCTCTTACTGAATTAAATACTTTTGATATAGCATCATACAACGTGGAAGACAATTGGAGATTTCTGCGGGACAACCTGTTGAAAGCCACCGACCAGATTTGTGGGTGGTGTAAGGTCCCCTCCCAACCCAGAGTAACGTGGTGGTGGAACAAGGAGGTAGACAGGGCTATTAGACAAAAGAAACAGGCTTGGAAGGACTGGAAGAACGGTGGTAGCAGGGAATTGTACCAATGTGCCAGAAGGGAGGCTAGGCGACAGGTTTATTTAGCCAG
>NC_068983.1:93387244-93387732 GCF_001194135.2 Octopus bimaculoides
TTGAGCGTGGCCGTTGCCAGTACCGCCTGACTGGCTCCTGTAGGATTTTCGAGCAAGATCGTTGCCAGTGCCCCTGGACTGGCTTGTGCGGGTGGCACATAAAAGACACCATTTCGAGCGTGGCCGTTTTCGTGCGGGTGACACGTAAAAGCACCCACTACACTCTCTGAGTGGTTGGCGTTAGGAAGGGCATCCAGCTGTAGAAACTCTGCCAAATCAGACTGGAGCCTGGTGTTGCCATCCGGTTTCACCAGTCCTCAGTCAAATCGTCCAACCCATGCTAGCATGGAAAGCGGACGTTAAACGATGATGATGATGATGATGATGTGCTGATCCTATCAACAAACAGTACACTATATATATCATCATCATCATTTTATATCTACTTCACAAGCTGGCATGAGTGGGACAGTTTGACAAGATCTGGTACCACATCTTGTTCCAGTGTGTGTGTGTGTGTGTGTGTGTGTGTGTGTGTGTGTGTGTGT
>NC_068983.1:93387742-93388623 GCF_001194135.2 Octopus bimaculoides
TGTGTGTGTGTGTGTGTGTGTGTGCGTGTGTGTGTGTGTGTGTGCACGTGCATGTGCATGTGTATAGATAGATAGATAGATACACACACACACACCTTGTGTTGATTATGCATATTTATATATTTAACCTGAGTAGGTGTTACCCTACCTAAGTTAAATGTACTCACTATATTCTATGTTCCTGTTATATACTCACTATGTCAGGTATATGCTGTATACCTACCATGTTATCTGAGCTATTCACCCACTATATCATCTGTCAAAATCTAAGTCCACTTTGTTGCCTATCCATGCTATGTATCTGCTGAGCTGTCTAGCCATGCTTTGTAAAGGTTAGAAGACAGCTTCCTTGCTTACAATAATTCACTTATTTCCATTCCTCTAAACATGTCAGCTATTATTTCAAACCATTTTTTGGCATTTTATTTCATCGTAAAACATTTCTTCGTAAACTGGAAATAATGGCATTCTGTTCTGCTTGTTCAACTAAAATATTGAAAATATTTTCATATCTTCCATTTACACAGAATTCTGTTCACTAAAATAAAAACAAATTCAAAAACATAACTGAGCCAAAAAAACAATTAAAAAAAGACAATAACTCTGCCATGTCAGCATACATTATTTATTCACCTGGCATCAAACAACATATTTCAACTGCTTTTACAAAGTGTTTATTAGATGCTAAAAAAAGAAAAAAATGTCTCTGTATTGGCATTTACAATGAATATTTTTCAATTTGCCATTTATCCATTATAGCATTTGATAATATTCATCATGTAATAATTTAACTATGTTTATTATTTTTTTTAATGAACTTCTGAATATTTTACTTATTCTTTCTACCAGAAATTCCAAATATTTGTTAATTTTCTAATAAT
>NC_068983.1:93388922-93392050 GCF_001194135.2 Octopus bimaculoides
TATATATATATATATATATATATATATATATATATATATATATCTGTGTGTATGTGTGTGTGTGTGTGTGTGTGTGTGTGTGTGTGTGTGTAAGGAAACTGCATTGAGTAATTTATATTATCCTATTCAATGTCATTTTTGTCTGGTTTCACTGAACAGGATTCCTTTATTAAATTAACTATTACATTAATATCACACATTCAAAAACGGTGAAAAATCTTTTCATAACAGCTGCTAATTTCCATCAGTTCTTATTGATGAGAGATTAATAAACACCTGGTATTTCAATATTCAGATAGAAATATAGCATATATTCTACAAATCTTGAAAATATCTAACAATGAGAAATTGTAGTCAAAGTTTGCAAGTAAAAATTGACATGTCAGGTATTTTCAATGTTGTTCAATTGTAGAAAGGGAGGAAATCAATATTTTTTTTTTATTTCACATGATTATCGAGTGTCTCTGGTATTCAGTATAGCTGTTGCTGTAGTTGTTTAGTCCCAGATCAGCCTCAGCTGAGCAGAGATGTAGGTGTCATCAACCTACCCACCATCTAGTAAACAACCATATTGAGTAACCATACATTGGTTTATTGTGCTGTATGCAAGGATTGTTTTATTTTAACCAGTCTGTTTTTGCATGCTATTGTGTTCAAGTGAAGGTAGGAAGGTAGACTCAGAGGGAAACAATAGTTGTTATTCTACTGTACTTATCATTGGTAGTGTGTGTTCTAACACAGTGTTTGGGATTTAATCAAGTTATTGACACTGCTAGTATTTTTGTATAATCTTTTAACTTTTACTTGTTTCAGTCATTTGACTGTGGCCATTCTGGGACGCCAGCTTGAAGAATTTTTAGCTGAATGAATCAAACTCCAGTACTTATTCCATTTTGGTCTCTTATGCTGAACAGCTAAGTCACAGGAACATGAACACACCAACACCAGTTGTCAATTGGGGATGGGGAACAAACGTAGACATACAAACACACATACATATATACAATGGGCTTCTTTCAGTTTCCATCTACCAAATCCATTCACAAGGCTTTGATCAACCCAAGGTGCCACACAATGGGACTGAACCTGAAAGCATGTGCCCCTACTGTGGTTGTTTAGTTCCATGCCTATTTTTAGTTTTAGTCCTAAATCATCCCATTTATTTACTTGGTGGGGGGCGGGATTTGTATAAAATTGCTGAAAATATAATCATCATTATTATTATCATCATTTTAACATCTACCTTTCCATGCTTTCATGGGTTGAACACAATGTATTGAGATAGATTTTCTATGGCTGGAAGCCCTTCCTATCATCAGGCTTCACCTGCTTCCAAATGAACTAATGTTTTCTTGAGACCAAGCATGTCTTCATGGAAGATTGGAAACGAAGGACACCACTAGTATGGTTTACAACTATCATATGATGTCAAGGAAACAGTAACTCATGCACACATGTACACACACTCACACACACACATGCACACACTCATACAGAGAGAGACAGACAGACAGACAGACAGAGAGATGGAGGGAAGTATATTCAGAATGATGAAGGCATACTTGCCATTGATATGAAGGACAAGAAAGTGGCATGGAAATGCTATTATGAGAGGTTGTTGAATGTGGAGAATATGTGAGATGAAGAGGGGCTGCCTCATACTGATGCTGTAGAGTGACCAGCAATTCATGTTGACAGCAGCACAGTAGATAAAGCAATTAAGAACATGAGCATGAAAAGAGAGAAAGCTGCAAGTCCATCAGGGATAGTTGCAGAGATGCTCAAAATATCTTATGAGGTCAGGTACAGGATTACCATCTTGATTAGTTAATCATGAAAAAGTCATACACAATGACTGGCTTAGCAGCAACATCTTAAGCTGTTACAAAGGCAAAGGTGATGCCTTAAAGGGAAGCAGCTATAGAAGAATCAAACTATTGGATCAGGTTATGAAGGTCAAAGAGAGAGTCAGCAAAACTGACTCACGAGAAAATACATGTAGATGAGTTACCATTTGGTTCTGTTCCTGGAAGAGATACCATAAATGCAATCTTTCAAGTGAGGCAACTAAAAAGAAATATCAGGTCATCCCATAAGTTCTGTCCGATTTTACCATTTTTAAAATTGAATGAAATTTAATAGTATTTTAGAATGTCTAATGGAATAAAAAATTATTTTTATGCATTTGTGTACATTTAAACTAATTAAATATCATTTTACACAATAATAGAATTAAAATTTCTTTGATTAAAACCCTTTCTAACATGGAAGTATCCAAAAGAGCATTTCAGGCACATAATGCTTTATGAGTACAAAAAAGGAAAGTCTGCCGCCAAAGCAACTCGAAACATACACTTAGTTTATGGGAAAGAATGCTTGAATGAAAGAACTTGCAGAAGATGGTTTGCAAAATTCAGAAGTGGAGATTTCAGCCTTGAAGAGGAAGATCGAACAGGACGTCCAGTTGAGTTTGATGATAAGCTCCTTGAGGCATTACTTGAAGAAAATCCTGCATTATCAGTTGAAGAATTGGCAATAAAGCTTAGTTCAAACCATATGACTGTTCATCGTCATCTTCAACAACTTGGAAAGGTTCCTAAACTTGAAAAATGGGTGCCTCATGAACTGTCCGAAAGCAACCGCAAATCCCAAGTCGACATCTGCTCTTCTCTCCATTCTCATGAACTCAATTCACCCTTTTTGGATTGACTTGTGACTGGTGATGAAAAATGGATCTTCTATCGAAATGTAGGTGCAGGAGTGGCTGTGTGGTAAGTAGCTTGCTTACCAACCACATGGTTCTGGGTTCATTCTCACTGCGTGGCACCTTGGGCAAGTATCTTCTACTATAGCCTCGGGCTGACCAAAGCCTTGTGAGTGGATTTGGTAGACGGAAACTGAAAGAAGCCCATCGTATATATGTATATATATATATGTATATGTATGCGTGTGTATATGTTTGTGTCTGTGTTTGTCCCCCCAACATCACTTGACAACTGATGCTGGTGTGTTTACGTTCCTGTAACTTAGCAGTTCGGCAAAAGAGACCAATAGAATAAGTACTAGGTTTCCAAAGAATAAATCCTGGGGTCGATTTGCTCGACTAAAGGCAGTGCTCCAGCATGGCC
>NC_068983.1:93392466-93394785 GCF_001194135.2 Octopus bimaculoides
TCTACCTTATTCTCCTGACCTTGCTCCTTCAGACTACCATTTGTTTCGTAGTTTACAGAATTATTTGGGGGACATAACTTTCACAAGCCAGGAGGAGGTTGAAACTGACATTTCAGAGTTCTTCGCTTTGAAACCAAAAGAGTTTTACATTGATGGGATTTAAAAGCTTGTAAATTGATGGAAGGAAGTCATAGATAATCATGGAAAGTACATTGATGATTAAATTTCAATTAAATATAACATTTGATCGCTTGTTTTCTTTATTCAAAATTCGGACGGAATTTAAGGGTTAACTTGATACTTGGCTAAGAGTAAACCATTATTCCCGACTTCCATTTTTTTTTTACTTGGAGGAGGTATTTTACAAGATAACATTGGCAGTAATTTAGAGGTCACTATGGCAACTAGGCACTAACAAGTAATATGCAAGAGCTGTACCAGCAATGTACAAAGATGCAGTAAGTAAAGTGAGAGTCAAAGATGACTTCAGTGACAAATTTAGTATGAGGGTTGGAGATCATTAAGGCTCAGTCTCTTATTAATCATACTTTTACAAGCTATTACAGAGGTATTTAAGACTGGCTATCCATGGGAACTCCTATATATTAGTAGTCTAGTTCTCATTACTGAATCTGTAGGGAAATTAGACAGGAAATTCTGAGCATGGAAACCAAGCCTAGAATTGAAAGGCCTTAAGGTGAACTTAGCAAAGATAAAGGTCTTAGTAGGAAAGCAGACAAGACTCTGGTACCTTCAAAGAAATGGCATTGTTCAATATGCTGTACTCAATATAAATTATGGACACACAAGAGATATGGTAGAATCAAAAGTAGATTAGCAGGGAACATAAACTTTGAATTTGGTAGAAGCACTGAAGCAGTATATAGTATGAACTGTGTGTGTGTGTGTGTGTGTGTGTGTGTGTGTGTGTGTGTGTCCAAAAATAAACAAACAAACGAAAGATGGAGACAGGTGAGGGAACATCAAACAAAATGTATTAGTTTGACACTCAAGAAAAATGAAAGAGTCTTTGATGTTTTAAGCTTATACTCTACTACAGAAAAGAATGCGAAGAGAAAACATAGAAAAAAGGGGAAAATGGAGATAAAAAATGCGTTTGGATTAATATATATATATATATGTTAATATATATATATTAATGCATGTATATATTGATTTATATATAATTTATATACATATACACACATACATACATACATACATATATATAAATTTATATGACAAGCTTCTTTCAATTTCCATTGATTCTATCCTTTCACAAGGTGTTGATCAACTCAGTGCTATAGTAAAAGACACTTGCACAAGGTGCCACACAGTGGGACTGAACCCAAAACCATATGGTTGGGAAGCAAAATTCTTACAACACAGCCATGCCTGTATCTGTTATAATAACAAGAAGAAAAAACAACAACTATAAAATCAATCAGAATAAACCATTGGATGTTGTGATTAACGTGAAGTCATATTTTTATGAAGCTATGACTTACATTTAGTTAATCTCTTAAGAGCATATGACATATTTAATGGATCATGCTTTTTCATTACAGCATCATAACAAACTTTGAGAAAAACAATGTTATATCATTATAATATGTTTATTTTATTTCTCTGCAATTATTAATAATTATAATTTTTCATTCTACAATGATATCAGTTATAATTACTGTTTTACAATGATAATTTTTCAGTAATTATTAATAATTGTTAGTAATTATTGAAAATAAGATTTTAATATAATAATTTGTTTTGCCTAATGTATCATCCTCCTCCTCCTCCTCCTCCTCATCATCATCATCATCATCATCATCATCCTCATCATTGTTTTAATGTCCACTTTTTCATGCTTGCACAGGTTGGTGGGAGTTTTACTGAGGCAGATTTTTCTACAGATTTTTCTACAGATTTTTCTACAGATTTTTCCTTATGCCAACCTTCACCTGTTTCCAATCATTTTCTGTTTCCAAACAGGGTAATATTTCTCCATGGCCAGACATATTTTCACAGAATATTGTAAATGACTGACAATCGTTTATTTATAACAAACACACATAAAAGGCACCTAGTACACTCTATGGAGTGCTTCGCATTAGGACAGACATCCAGCCATAGAAACCAGGCCAAAACAGACAGAAGTCTGATGCAGCTCTCTGGCTTACCAGTTCTAGTCAAACCATCTAACTCATACTAGCATGGAAAATGGACACTAAATGATAATGATGAAGATGATGGTGATGTGAAGAGAAGGAGACACAAACACACACACACACACACACACACACACACACACACACACACACA
>NC_068983.1:93394795-93397797 GCF_001194135.2 Octopus bimaculoides
ACACACACACACACACACACACACACACATACATACACACACATACATGCACACACATATGTATATACATACATGCATATATGATGGTCTTCTTTCAGGTTCCATTTGCCAAATCCACTCACAAGGTTTTGGTTGACTCTGGGCAATAGTAGCAGACACTTGCTCATGCAATGGGACTGAACCTAAAAACCATGTGACTGGGAAGCAAACTTCTTAAACACCCCTCCACACACACATGTGTATCTATTTATATGCATGTATGTATATAAACAAGACACACACACACACACACACACGCACACACAAACGCATATATAAATATATATAATTATGAAAAAGGAGAGATTCAATCGATATAAATCAATTTATTAACATTATTAATAAGGCCTACAATTGTTTCAATTCACACTCAATGCAAATTACAAACATATAGAATAAAGTAAGTTTGCATTTTGAATATTTAGAGTAAAATATCTTCAGGACCAATGAACATTGAGAAAACTACCTGTTGATCAATTGAGATTCTCCAACAGACTAAGTAGATGAAAATATGTTTAATTTTGTGTGTGTATGTGTGTGTGTGTGAGTGTGAGTGCGTGTGTGTTAATTTTCTTTAAATATAGCAATAAGACATATAAAATACTAGCAGAGATACCTGGCATTGCTCTGGATTAAAATGGTACAGTTTGTTTATCTATATATTACAGTTATGTTGAAACAGGTGACACGGGAAAGTGCAGCAATGATGACAAAACATTTGTGGAGTAAATGATAGTCTAATTCAATTAAGTGACATATAATACGTCTGTTTGGAGGATTCCATGCCCTAACCTATCATGGAAAATTGGGAGTTGGGGCAGATGTAAATTTTGAACCTACCGAAAGCAGTCAGTGGATATACTTGCCTTTGAGACAGTCAGCGCTGCATCTAACATGACCCATAGTATGGTTGACAGTCAAATGAATGGAGATGTAATGGAGATATTGTATATAAATGAGCTGCAATGGGAGATGGCAACAGGGAAGTGAACTGTTGAAATGTTGCAGAAGGTGAAGGGTTGACATTGTATTGCTTATGTGGCTGTAGAATAAGAAACATAAAGTGAGCCTATGCAGTCCAATGAGAATATGTAGTAATGAGTTACTTGAAAAAATAAAGCATAATGACTTACTGTGTGGTATGTATATAGTATGTCTGTATTTTTGTATGCACTGTAAATTAACGAAATATAAGCAAATGAATGAAATAGAAGCATGTGCATGGAATTGATAATTTAACAGTAATTGCCACAATAATTATTACAGAGAGACAAAGAATTATATATATAGGATAAATTTCTTAATGTAAGGGTAAATATGTAATTGTAAATACTTTGCAACCCTGCAACCTCTGTGATAATTATTAACTGGTAATGGAACAGTAAATGTGTATTTTTATATATATCCTGGACCCTGCCACCTCATTGTTTGTTTTCAAGAGTTTCACATATATACATTCAGGCATATCAGTCTTTATGTGAAAAGACACTCTCTTTATGTGGAAAGACACTCTCTATGAGACATATATACACTCATACACTTACACAAATACACTCACAGATAGATACACAGTCATATACAAAATGTGATGTCATTGTCATCATGGTATAAAATATCCTGTTGACAATAGAAAGATTGCAGCATGGAAGATGTATGTAAACCATTCAAGAACACGCAAAAGCTGTTAGCTTCACTTCAACATTTAAATTTCATTTGTATCAAAATATTTTCATCACTTTGAAAGTGCAACCTGTTCACTGACAAAACTTTGTGCTGCATCTGAGAAAGTAACAATTAGTTCATGATACATACATGTGTATGTATGTATGTATGTATGTATGTATGTATGTATGTATGTATATATGTATGTATGTATGTGTGTGTGTGCGTGTGTGTGTGTGTGTGTATGCATGTATGTATATGTGTAAATGTGCATGCTTGTTTATACGCATATACGTATGTATGTCTCTTCTATTTTTTAATTATTATAAATCTTCCACTGAGGTGGGAGCTGGTTTCCAACAAAGATACAAGGCTCCATCTTTGGGATGTTGTTAACACAAACAAATTCACATTTGGAACTTGAGAAAAGTCTTACATATTTTTACTGCTCCACTCACAGATTGCACTTGTAATGTATGAATTAGTCGGTTGATTTCTCTTTCTGAAAATCCCAGTTTATCCGGATTCTCTTTTAAGCATTTACTAACAAAACCTCCAATTATTATTGGTATGAATATGAGTTCATAGTCTGGATATAGAAGCTGGAGGTTTCAAAGCAGTTGTCCATAGATATCTTCTTTGTCTTTGATTTTCAAAGAGATATTTATATCTGGAGGGCAGCTGATCCCTATGAGGGTACATATCTTTGGGATTACAAGAGCATCACTGTCTCTCTTGTCCGCCAGGTACTTTGTGGCATCTCCTGTTCCTGGATTCCTGCATAGCCTTCAAAGTGTGATGTGATGTATGTATGTATGTATGTAAGTATGTATGTATGTATTATGTATGTGAGCATTTACTTATGTGTGTAGACATGTGTATATCTATATGTACATGTAAATGTATGTTTATGTACTGATATGTGTATCTGTTCAAGTTGTATATATAACTGTTACTCCGTCAAAGGTTGTATATATATATATATATATATATATATATCATCATCATCATCATCATCGTTTAACGTCCGCTTTCCATGCTAGCAGGGGTTGGACGATTTGACTGAGGACTGGTGAAACCAGATGGCTACACCAGGTTCCAATCTGATTTGGCAGAGTTTCTACAGCTGGATGCCCTTCCTAACGCCAACCACTCAGAGAGTGTAGTGGGTGCTTTTACGTGTCACCTGCACCAAGGCCAGTCAGGCGGTACTGGCAACAGCCACGCTCAAAATGGTGCATTTTATGTGCCACCCACACAAGAGCCAGTCCAGGGGCACTGGCAACGATCTCACTCGAAAA
>NC_068983.1:93398058-93408083 GCF_001194135.2 Octopus bimaculoides
TATATATATATATATATATTCCAACCACATGATCTCAGATCAAGTCACTTGCTATGCAAGTACATCTCCATAAATAGAAAGATTATCTCTATGAAATGTTATATTGTTTTAAAGGAAATGAAAATAAAATTTCGTATTGACACTGACCAGCCCTCACATACATATAGTGTATTTAATAACATACCTAACACAGAAGGACACACACACTGTGAGACATACAAACTCATACACTCACACACATACATTCACAGACAGATACAGTCATATACAAAATGTAACGTCATCGACGTTATCATGGTTAGAATTAAAAGTAAATGTATAAATGTAAACCATATAGTGTGCTTAATAACGTACCTAACACAGAAGGACACACACTGTGAGACACACTCGTACACATACATTCACAGTTAGATACACAGTCATATACAAAATGTGACGTCATGGTTAACCAGCCTTCACATACATACATTGACAGACAGATACACAGTCATATACAAAATGTGACGTCGTCATAGAATTAAAAGTAAAAATATAAAAGTGAAACAATATATCACATTACAATATAGACGTTACTCTTTCACTTTTATTACAATACAGATGTTATTCTTTCACTTTTATTCTTTGAGTTTTGACCCGTAATACGAAACCAGTGCCATTGTTTGATTGTTTTAATCCCCAAAAATTACATGTTGACACTCATGAGGTCTGATAGTATTACCATGTAAAATTTGATTTGATTTGGTCAGGCCATTTGGAAATGCATTGGGAACAGACAGAGAGACAAAGGATTTTATATATGTATATATATATATATATATATATATATATATATATATATATATACACACACACACACACACACACACACACACACACACACACACACACACACACACACACACACACACACACACACACACACACATAGAAGATAAGGTATAAAATATAAATCACATAAATAAGATAAAAAGTTAAAAATAAATAATGAATAATAATAATAATAAACATATTCAGGCAAAAATAAATATATACAGATGAAAATAAAAATAATAAAAATGAAAATACTGAAATAAATGCAATAAAAATAAAATAAAATACCTGTGGGTAGGATAAAAATGAAAATAAAACTAAAAATAAGAAATAAAATAAAGTAACGATAAAAATAAAATAAAAATAAAACTGTTATGAATGTGGATGTACATTGTCTATGTACATTGTCTATGTGTTTTTGTGTATATATACATGTTAGTAAAAAGCCTATTGAATCAAATCAGTTTATTTATATATGCATGTACGTATAATTATTTGAAAGTAAAAGTCAACCTTATAGTCTTGTATTATTATGATTATATTAATGTGCGTGTGTGTGTGTGTATTCATGTGTTTGTACATTAAAGAGACTAAAGAAAATGCTATATTAGACATCAATATCTTTTATATTTGATGGTAAGATTATCAATAAAATATAAACAAGTATATTTATATATGCATGTGCATATAATTATTTGAAAATAAAAGCCATCGGTTATAGTCTAGCATTATTATTTATTTCCATATTTATGTGTGTGTGTGTGTGTGTGTGTGTGTGTACATGTGTTTATACATGATTATGTTGAATGCAATTTTAGTTTAGTATGAATAGAGATTAAGTGTATTACATCATCAAAATTAGTGTTGTTGATAGATTTACAATGTTTTGTATTAAATTTTATGAACTATATCAGCCAATTAATTAATAAAATTTATGTATTAAAATTAATAATTAATATTATTATTAATTAGACCTTTAAGTGTTATATTATATATTATTCATATTATCTATATTTTTTATATTTTGTATTATTCATATTATCTATATTGTTTATATCTTATATACTACATTTTAAATCAAGTTGTACTTACTAGTTATACTTACTATATTATATTTATGCATTATTTTATTGTATTCAATTTTATTTTTACTAATTATACTTCCTAAAAATATATTTAGAGGAATGAACTCAAGATCAAATTGCCTCTTGATGGGAATTAAGGAGTTTGTGTTCAGAAGTTAGAATTTGAAAGAGTTCTTTGATGCATAACTCACATCTCTTATCAGCAATTTTATACGATCTGGCATGACTTATAATTTCCTATTTAAGCTTATAATTCTTATTATTGTCTTTTAACACCCATATAAATTTGCTTAGACTAGTATTTTTAATTTTCTGTCAGTTTTTAAAGCTGTTTTTCTGGTTGGCAATTCTTCTTTTTATGGGATTTTCATTTGATCCAATATAATAGTATTTTGTATCTATATAATAGATTATCTTGCTTACAATAAATACTAAACTTACATTCATCATTAATCCTACAATCACAAGTATTATTTACATTATTAATCATAGAATTTTTACCTATATTATTTCCATTAATTTCATTTTTATTATACATATTATTTTGGTTAAAAAGGAAGCCAATATGGAATATCTTCCTTCTATCATAAGAAAGTAGATTATCGTCATTTTTACAAATATCTAGATTGTTATAGAAAACATCTCATTTTTTGTAATTAATTGAAGATATAATTCTAAAACGATTCTTTGGTAAAGAGAAATTGTTTCTTATAAACTTACCATAAATTATTTCACTATATCTATTATCTTTATTAAAATGTTTATGAATACATCTATAAATAGATTTGATTATGTTGTTTTTGACTTGCTTTTCAAAGGGATGATCGTTATTTTTATTTTATTTTTATTTTTATTTTCATCTTACCCACATGTATTTTATTTTTATTTTATTTTTATTTTATTTTCATTTTTATCACATTTATTTTAGTATTTTCATTTTTATTTTTATTATTTTTATTTTTGTCTGTATATATTTATTTTTGCCTGAATATTTATTATTATTATTATTATTATTATTATTATTATTATTATTTAATTTTTACATTTTATTTTATTCATGTGTTCTTATATTTTATATATCTTATTATTATAGTTAAATAAAATCATAAACACACACACACACACATACATACACACAAAAAATTAAACATATTTTCATCTACTTAGTCTGTTGAGAATCTCACTTCATCAAAATGCAGTTTCCTTAATGTCCATTGTCCCTGAAGATATTTTACTCTAAATATTCAAAATGCAAACTTATTTTATTTTATATGTTTGTAATTTGTATTGAGTGTGAATTGAAACACTTGTAGGCCTTATTAAGAATGTTAATAAATTGATTTATATCCATTGAATCTCTTTATTTTCTTACTTAATAATATTTGATATTTATAATATATTTATTTTTAAATTGAACAGATATTTCTCAACAATATGATATATTAAACCAGTGTAACTTGGATGAAACCATCTCCATAAGAGGTTTATATATCCTTATAGTGACTATATATATATATATATATATATATATATATATATATATATGTATGTATGTATGTATGTATGTATGTATGTATCTATGTATGTATGTATGTATGCATGCATGCATGTGTATAAGTATTTAGTCAAGACGGTCGCCCTATTTTCTCCATCTATTGGCAGAAAAAAATTCACTAAAAATCATATATGCTTTATAAATTTTAACTATTCCATTATTAGAACTAAAACATTCTCATCATTACCATCACCATTTTAACATCCCTTGTTTATGCTTGTACAGGCCGGACAGAAATTATTGAAGCACATTCTCTATGGTCAGATGCCCTTCCTGTCACCAATCTCACCTGGTTCCAAAAAAGTTAATATTTCCCCATGACTGCACATGTTTCCACAGAAGACTGGGAATGTATGACATTGCTTGTATGGCAGTCACACTCATTTACAACTATTGCTTGATGTCAACACAATGAGACACAAATGCACTGAAATATGCCCATGCACACATACACACACACACATGTATATCTATTTATATGCATGCATGTATATAACTATCTAGACAAGACACACACACACACACACACTTATATACATAAATAATGAGTTTCTTTCAGTTTCCATCTATTTCTACATCCATGTACAAGGATTTAGTCAGCCTACGTATTTGCTCCATGCCAAGGTTCCATGCAGCCCAGGCATTTACCCAAAGTTCCATGCAGTAAAAGATATTTGCCCAAGGTATCATGCAGTGAGGCTGAATTCAAACCACATGGTTTGGAAGCAAACTTATTAACCACATGACAATCCCTGTACTTCATACCTTCTTTTATTTATAATCTTGACAAAACAGATGCAGAGATTCTTCTTTAGAAACAGAAAAATATCTCACAGCATTGGATTATCTCTCATTCTTATTGTGCATGTATAACCTTGACTATAAATGTTAGGATTCCTCTTTAGAAACAGAAAATATTCTGGCCTTCACTAGTAGGTGACTCTCTGTAAAGATTAAGCAGTATCCAAAATAAAGTATTTCTTACATGCCTGGGATTAGGTTACTGTTACTCATGCAAACATACTTAGCCACATCCCTCCCCAGCAAAAATCCCCACAGCTCATTAATTTGTAAGGATTCACTCACCATGATGCAACAAATATTAACTCTCAAGCTTGATGTTTCTTCTCTTTACTGCTTCTCATTATCACTGTTATCGTTTAATTACTACACAATTATTATCATTATTCTTTTATGTCTACAGATAAGATGGTGAACAGGCAGAATCATTAGTATGCTGGGCAAAATGCTTAGCAGCACTTCGTCCATTTTTTACATACTGAGTTCAAATCCCACTGAGATTGATTTTGTCTTTCATCCTTTCAGGGTCGATAAAATAAGTACAAGTTGAATACTAGGGTTGATGTAATTGACTTACCTCCTCCCCAGAAATTCCTAGACTTATGACAAAGTTTGAAACCATTTATGTTTACAGTTGTGACTGTGTGGTTAGGAAGCTTGCTTCTCAATCGTGTGGTCTTGGGTTCAGTCCCACTGTGCAGCATCTTGGGCAAGTTTCTTCTACTATAGTCCCAGGCTGACCAAAGCTGGTGAGTGAATTTGGTATGTATGTATGTATGTATGCATGTATGCATGTGTGTGTGTGTGGATGTGTGTGTGTACCTTTGTCTAGACATCACATGATGGATGATTGTAAATAAGCATCATCATCACATAAGTGATATTCATTTCCAGTGTTCCATAAAAAAACATGCCTAGCCTTGAAACAAATATTATCTTGCTTAGCCTTGAAACAAATATCATCTTGCTTAGCCTTGAAACAAATATTACCTTGCTTGTAAACAGGTGAGAGTTAAGCATCCAGTCATAGAAAATCTGCCTCAACAAATTCCATGCAGTAAAGTAGACATTAAATGAAAAAAAAAAAGTTCTATACTGGTAGGAAGTAATTATATCTTAAAAGTTTGAGTTAATTATCTGGCATTATATACCCCTCCTAGATGGGTCAGGGACCACATTATAAGTTCCATTTTTTTTTTCATGATTTCTATGGTTAGATACCCTTCCTATTGCCAACCACCTTACAAGAGTATATTGGTTGCATGTTATTGTAGGACCAATCCTAGAGAGGTTGTCCTGTCTCTGCTGAGACTAAAGAGTCCTCATTTTCTAACTTTATCTTCATTTACTTACCAGCACCAGAGAGTTCACCTTTCCTTCTTTTCTCTCTGTAACAAGATTGTTCTCTCTACCTCAAGTTGTCTCCATATGTACATTCCTTTTACCCACCCCACACATCCAACTGGGGGAAAAAAGAGAATATGGTAGAGTAAAAAGAGAGAGGGTGAGAGCCAAAGAGTGATAGAAGAAAGAGTAAAGAAGAGATAGAGAAAATGATAGACAGCTAGATGATAGTTGTTGGTAAGACTGAATAGAAGCAGCATGACTGAGAAAATAATCAAAGAGAGTGTGAGAAAAGAAATATATATATATATAGAGAGAGAGAGAGAAAGAGAGAGAAAGAGAGAGGGAGAAAGAGAAAGAGAGAGAGAGAGAGAGAGATGGGCTGATAGGTGGAAACAGTGATAGAAATAACAATGTGCTAGAGGGGAGAGTAATAATAGAGACATGTGTAAGAGACAGTTACATGATAGTTGCTGGTAATGATACTGATTAGAAATAGTATGAGAAGTATGATAGACAAGAGAGTGTAATACAGAGACAAGATGATAGACAAGACAGTAATAGAAGTGAGAGAGTGTGGGAAAAGAGAATGTAGGAATGAGTGGAATAGTAAGAGAGAGACAGTAATAAAGATGGATGATGGCAAAAGAGAGAGAAAAAGAGAGAGAGAGATGTCAATGATTAACAAGAGAGGAGAAATTAATGGAAAAGTGAGAGAGAAAGAGAGAAGGAGAGAGAGAGAGTATGGCTAACAATACTAAGGGAAGGAATAATAAGGGAGGGAATGACTACAGATAGATCAAAAGGAAGCCGTCACTTGTTACACAAACGACATGATGGACTTATTTAGACTGTGATATGTAAGATACTACTTTTTTCCCATACACTTATTGTCAGATGTACAACACTAGACCAATTCTGGATAAAAAAAGACTACATACATATAGATATCTAGAGAACTAGATTGAAAAGAGTGCACAGTTATGACTACTCTCAATTTGAATGAGATCCAGTGAAGTCAAAATTGCAACTTGTCCCTTGTTAGATTTGCACATTAGACTCTTGTGTATCAAAGCCAGATGTATACATTTTCATTTTAAACATATTGAGTGAAGTGTATCTAAAAATATTGACTCAAACCAATGTCTCCTTTTTCATACCTAGCTGGTTTCTTCAAAAGAATGCACTTTGTAAGCTGTCATCTTTATACCAGCAAATGTTTAATCTTAACCCTTTAGCATTTAAATCAGCCACATCAAGCCCAAATATTCTTCTTGCTGTATTGTTCAAACCAACCAGATCCAGCCTTTTGCAGCTATCCTACAATTTCTTTCTAAAAATAAACAACCACATCATTGAGATCTTGAAGCTATGAAATAATGCATGATTAATTCAAAACAATGTGAATAAATAAGTATTACATTTGACAGAGTAATCTGAATGCTAAAAAGTTAAAAATCATTCTAATACTAAAACATATACAGTTTGTGTCATGCCTGTATGATTTTGAATTGATTTAAACTAGATTAGACCATGAAATCGTTTTTCATATAATGTTGAGAGATGAAAGAAATCATTATTATAAAAATGGATGAAATAATTAAATAATGCTAAGAGAGATGACCTTCATCCACTTTGCTCTGATAATTTTAAAAGAATATAGTTGCAGTTTGCATAATCTATATAGTTGACAATTATATTAGTTTCATTGATGTTTAACCTATAATTTGAATAGTAACACAGAAATCTTCAGGAATAAGTAGGAAAATGTACAACATTGCATTCAGCTACTATTGCTGTTGTTGTTGAGCTATTACTATTATTGTTGCTGCTGGTACTGTTTTAGTTGCTCAACAACAACAGCAATAACAAATCTTTCAGTTGTTGCAGTGGGGTTTTTTTTTTTTTTTTTGGATACTTAAGTAGTATTTACTTAAGCTGACATCCAATACTGAAGTGAGCTATTTCAATCTGTAGTTTCAGCCATAGCCTTTTGCTTTTATTATAGTGAAACACTTTCCAGAACTTTGAAATATGATCCCCACTTTAAAATCCATTGACAATGCACTACAACTTTAAACTAGTCTGGTAACTGTGTAGAAGCCCTTCATTGGTTAGCATTCATGTGTGCATAATAAACAAACATAGATATATACATATGTGTGCTTTTATATGTGCATGTATGTATGTCTATATATATTAATGTTTGTTTTTATGTCATTATACCAAAAACAATTTTATATTAAAACGAAGGATGATTACTCAATACTTTTCGTAGATTTCATATATATTATTCTTTAACAGTAATAATGCTTTCAAGTAGTGACAGTGACTTTGAGGTTTTGCTTCTGTATGTCTTTGTGTGTAATGCACACACACACACACATACATAAACACAGATGTACACACATATATATGTATGTATATATGTATGTACATATGTACAGATGTATGTATGTATGTATGTATTTATGTATGTATGCATGCATGTATGTATGTGTGTATGATATGAAGCCTTGTAAGTGGATTTTGTAGGCAGAAGCAGAAAGAAGCCCATTGTATATATATGTATATAAATATATGTGTATGTGTATGCTTGTATCTCTTTGTTTTGACATCACAAGTAAACAAGTGTGTACATCATGCAAGTGGTATGTATGTTCTCTTCTGTTTTTAATTATTTGAAATCCTCTGAGGAAGGGGTTGTTTTTTAATAAAGATACAAAGTTCCATCACTGGAACATAGATAACAAAAGTTTGCATACTTTCAAAGTTCCTCTGACAAATTGTATTTGTAATGTACAAATTAACTGGCTGATTTCTTTTTTTGAAAACCCTAGCTTATCCAGTTTGTTACTTAGGCATTTACTGACAAAACCAAGTGCACCAATTATCATTGGTATAAATATGAATTTATAATCTGGATATAGAAGGTGGAGGTTTAGAAGCAGTTGTCCATAGTTATCCTCTTTCCCTTTCATTTTTGAAGAAATATTTACATCAAAAAGGCAGCTGACAGTATGGATATTTCTTTGTCTGTCCCAAACAACAATATCCAGCCTGTTATGTTTACATTTGACAGAAGTTTTGATGAGAATGTTCCACCAATATTCTTTGTGTTGATGTTTGTGTACGTATTCAATAATAGTGGGATTTTCTATATTTAATCTTGGACAGTCATTTCTTCTTTTTGAATGGCATTGTATATTGTTTTAGCAACAATGTCATGTTGCATAGGGAAGTAATACTTTAATGATAGTTTTAGGTGGCTGCTGATCACATGTGTGATGTTATCCACAGAAATATGACACAATGTATATTTTCAGTTGCATCTTGGGGCTTCAACAGCTTAACTGTCTCTTTTGTTTATGAGGATTTTCGTAGCATTTTCCTGTTCTTGGATTGCAAATGCTTAG
The DNA here is from genome assembly GCF_001194135.2 of Octopus bimaculoides. Taxonomy (NCBI): domain Eukaryota; kingdom Metazoa; phylum Mollusca; class Cephalopoda; order Octopoda; family Octopodidae; genus Octopus; species Octopus bimaculoides. Next base: position 93,407,070 of record NC_068983.1, read on the forward strand.
CCTTTGAAGTGTGGTGTGATGTAGTAGTTACGAATCCAAGAGAGGCAGCACTTCATATTAATATTACTGTCTTCTTCAAGTCTTTGGGAAACATACCCATACATAGTCTTTTTTGGTATGCTATTTCACATCCAGGTCTTCTTTGAGAAGACCAAATGTATATATGTATGTGTGTTTATGTATTTCTGGATGTATGTTCTCCTCTTTCTCCTTTTAATTTAAATTTAGAGTCAACATTGACCAGCCACCTACTTAGTAGCAAGACTGTAAAGGAAAGAATCTTGTTTCCTGTGAAGGAAAGAATCTTTCAAATCTTAAGAAGCTCTTGTGGATTTTTATAGTTTTTGATCTCATGATCATTTGTAGTGAATGAATTAAGGATTTGCATTCTCTCTCCAAGATTCCAAGTTCTGTGATACTTTGCTCCAGACATGCTGGTATATATATACTGTTGCTCCCAATAATAGTAGGTATAAAGCTGAAAGTGTACCTTGGGTACTGGATTTGCAATGTCTTTATTAATAATCCATAGATGTCTTCTTTTTCTTGTATTTTTCAAACCACATCTGTATCCAGCTGTATGTATGTATGACTATATGTGCATATGTATATATTATGCGTTTGCGTGTATGTATGTATGTATGTATGTATGTATGTATGTATGCATGTATGTGTGTGAGCATGTATGTGTGTGTGTGTGTATGTGAGTATGTATGTGTGTGTGTGTGTTTGTGCATATGTATATGTCTGTATGTGTAAGTATGCATACGTGTGCACATGTATGTGTGTGTATGTGCGTGTGTAATATGTGTGTGTATGTTTGTATGTATGCATATGCATCTTTATCTTTTATCTTTTGCTTGTTTCAGTCATTAGACTGTAGCCATACTGGAGCATTGCTTTGAAGAATTTTTAGTCAAATGTATCAACCCCAGTATTTAATTTTGTTAAGCCTTGCACTTATTCTATTGGTCTCTTTTGCCAAACCACTAAGTTATGGGGATGTAAACACAT
>NC_068983.1:93408156-93412226 GCF_001194135.2 Octopus bimaculoides
CACTTATTCTATTGGTCTCTTTTGCCAAACCACTAAGTTATGGGGATGTAAACACATCAGCACAGGTTGTCAAGCAGTAGTGGCAGGGAGCAAACACACAGACACAAATACAGGCACACACACACACTCAAACACACAAACACACACACACTCACACTCACGTACGCACACATGCATGCACACACACACACACGATGAGCTTCTTTCAGTTTCCATCGACCAAATCAACTTATAAGGCTTTGATCGGCCTGAGGCTATAGTAGAAGACACTTTCCCACTGTGCCACACAGTGGAACTGAACAAGTTTCTTACCACACAGCCATGCCTGCATATGTGTGTATTTATTTATTCAAGAAATGTCAACCTCTAATTGTGGAAAGAACTTGTGGAAGCTGGAGACCCAGGCAGACATGGGACAAGGTTGTGAAATGAGATCTTTGGATGTTGAGTCTCATAGAGGCAAAAAGACAAGTGACCAAGACTTCTGGCAATTTGCTGTGTTTGAAAAGATCTGTCAAACTAAGTGAAATCATGGTCATGGCCTAATACCAGAGATGTGTGAATGGCACCCATGCCAGTGACACATAAAAGGCATTTGTGCCAGTGACACATAAAAGCAATCATGCTGGTGACACATAAAAGGCACCCATGTTAGTGACATGTAAAAGGCACCCAGTACACTCTGTGGAGTGGTTGGTGTGAGGAAGGGCATCCAGCTGTAGAAACCATGTAAAAACAGACTGGAGCCTGGGACAGCTCTCTGACTTACCATCTCCAGTCAAACTATCTAACCCATGCTAACATGGAAAATGGACATTAAATGATGATGATAATGACAACTACACTCTTCTTGTGAATGAAGAACGCAACTAAAATACAATAGTCTTATCAACAAAACAGCAATCCCACTAATCTGAGAAATATAGATGTATAGTCAGATACATACAACTATTACTTGATATTGCTCTTACCTCCTTAGATAACTGTGTCATATTTGATTAAATCTATGAGATAAATTATTCTGTTCACTGGCTTATGACTTATATGGCTGTTCTATTTAGTAATATTAGATTAAGAACAACATTGCTTGTATGGTCTTTTAGTTATACATTTACTCCATCCATTACAAGGATTCTTTATAAATAAAGAAAAATTAACGATCTACAGTTATGAATCAAACCTCCTAACAAGATCAGCATAAAAGTCTTCAATAAAACAGTTAGATAAGCTGTATTCTTTCAGATTTTACACACGGCTGAATGCAGAGGATGAATATATGAAAGATAGTCTTTATGCATCTCTACTGCACTCGACTTTGGAGTTCTTTGATATTGTTGCATAATTTATAACTATTTTAGGATGTTAGTGAAATGATTGAATTTGTAATTGTATAAAACATTGAATATTTTATACAAAAGTAATACATTTTGTGAAATGTTGAAATGTCATACAAAGAAGCAGGAGATTTTTTTTTCTTACAATTGTAAACTCATTGAAATGTAATATCTGTCTGAAATTAAATTACCAACAGATTTTTGTAGAATTATTTACCCTTCAAATGCAATTCTAATATAAAATTTATTTTGGAAAATATAGTTACTTTATGACTTTAATGTTGATGTCAATATATTCAGCAGTTCGAATATTAAATATACATACATCATTATCTTTTACTCGTTTCAACCTGTAGGTTATAGAAAAATATAATAACAACAACAACAGTAACAACAACAACAGTAACAACAACAACAACAATAATAATGGTTTCAAATTTTGGCATGAAGTCAGCAATTGGCTCCAGTGTTCAGCTGGTACTTATTTTATTGACCCCTGAAGGATAAAAGGCAAAGTTGATTTCAGCAGAATTAGAACTTAGAATGTAAAGACAGATGAAATACTATTAAGCATTTTGCTCAGCATGCTAACAATTCTACCAGCTTGCCATCTTAGTAATGATAATAATAATGCAAAAGCTCACGTCCTTCACAATACACTATTAATTCTATTACAACCCAAATACAACAATCCACAAGCACAAGATAATCTATACAGTAAATATCCAGTAAAATAAACAACCCCCACAAAATGTACTCTACAGGTAAGATACCCAACAAAAGAACACAACTTGCATTACACATACAGTACACAATACAAACAGTCATACAACAAAAGACTCAAGTGAAAGCCCATAACAAAACAAATTGATGCAATACTTCCCCAACAAAAAAAAAAGAAAAAAACAGATCACCCAATGCTGTACACATCTCAGCAAGACAGAGGTGTAGCAGGTGATACTGAAGAAATTTATCTGAAACTATTAAGTTATATAATAATAATAATGTTTTCAAATTTTGGCACAAAGCCAGCAAATTTTAGGGGTTGGGGCTTGTCGATTATATCAATGCCAGTACTCAACTGGTACTTATTTAATCAACCCCAAAAGAGGGAGAGGCAAAGTTGACCCTGGCAGAATACAGCATGGAAAGCGGACGTTAAACGATAAACTCTGAGATATGCCAATACACACAAATAGAGAAATCAAGGCTAATAAACCAGATACAGTTGTCAGAAATCACCAAGAAAAAAATGCTTTGTAGTCGATGTATCAATACCAACAGATGACAATGTATCTCTAAAAGAAATGGAGAAACTCTCAAATCACAAAGATCTGGAAATAGAGATAATCCAAATGTGGAGCCTATAAACAGAAATAGTCTCTATGATAATAGGTATGATTAAAAAACAATCAGACGAATACATAACCAAACCACCAGGACTTATAAATGTATATAACATGCAGAAAATAGCACTACTAGGCACTGTGCACGTCTTATGTAAGGCACTTTCAATGCAGTGGAAATCAGAACACAACAACAAACCACAGCATGTACCCAAGGCACACAGAGCTGCGCTCAGTAGAGCAGTGAAAGCATATGATGAAAATAAAGCTACTGAACAACAATAATTATAATAATAATAATAATTTCCATGCTGGCATGGGTTGGACAGTAAAACAGGAACTAGTAAGTCAGAAGACTGCACCAAACCCTGTTATCTGATTTAGTATCATTTCTACAGCTGGATGCCCTTTCCAATGCCAACTGTATTACAGACTGTAGTGGATGCTATTTATGGGGTACCAGCAGCAATAAGGTCACCAGGTAACTTGCAAAACAAGAACCCTCAACTCAATGGGGGAGTTGTATTGAAGGACAGAAAAAAAGGAGTTTTGCATTAGAGGAGAAAACATGGCTACCTCTGGTAGTGGGAGAGAGAGGAGGAAGAAAAGATGGTGAAGATGTGATGGGGAGGGGTGGGTGAGTGGGTGAATGAGTTCATGAGATTGTCCAGCATTGGTGAGGAAAGGAGGAATGTTGGGACGATGGGTTTTTTGGGGAGGTTTTGTCAGGTGGAGACAGATTGTGTGCAGGGGGTAGGACATGGACATGTAAAGGACATGCCATGTATAGGTAACCTCTATAACAAGAACCTGCTCTACCCCAACCTTTTCCTTCATGTTGACTTGTAAGTTAAATGATGACCTCAGTAGTGCTGGTGGCACAAGAAAAAGTACCCAGTAAAACAGTTGGCATTAGGAAAGGCATTCAGCCATAGAAACCATGCCAAAGCAGACAACTAGAGCACACTGTAGACCTTGGACTTATTAGATCCTTGTCAAATTGTCCAACACACAACAGCGTGGCACATGGACATCAAACGATGATGATGATGATGATGATGATGTGTGAATGTGTGTGTGTGTGTGTGTGTATGTATATATATATATTGACACCCTATCAAACTTCCCCCTAAAACAAAATACCAAAGTTAGGCCGAACATTAACAAATCAGAGATATCTGTACTTAAACGCATACAAAATGATGAAACAATAATAATTAAACAAGCAGATAAAGGGGGTGCAATCGTCATCATGGATGTGGAATACTACAAGGATTTAGTTGAGGAACAACTAAAGGATACAACCTTCTATTGTGAAATACCCTCGAACATAGACCACCACATCATGAAGAAGATCAACCACCTAGTTTCTAAACACTACAACTCACTC
>NC_068983.1:93415179-93415593 GCF_001194135.2 Octopus bimaculoides
TATATATATATAGATAGATAGATAGATAGATAGATAGATAGATAGATAGATAGATAGATAGATAGATAGATAGATATGGGTCTGTAGTAGAAGACACTTGGCCAAGGTGTTTTGCAGCAGGACTGAACTTGGAACCATGTGGTTGGGATGCATACTTTAAGTGTCTTTGTTTAAAAATCTGGCTGTCTATTCAGTTTTCACATTGTCTAGGATTTATTTTTAATTAAGTCCATCTCTATGTATGAAAATAACTGAAAGATATATTTGTTGACATTATTGAGGTTATTACTATCACCAAAGTGCTGAAAATTTTTTGCTGCTACTTCTGAGGTGGTTTATATTGCAACAAGGGTAAATATATCTTATGGCCAATGGTTGAAATATATATATATATATATATATATATATATACAT
>NC_068983.1:93415603-93417253 GCF_001194135.2 Octopus bimaculoides
AATATATATATATATATATATATATATATACATTTAGATTGAACAATGTCAAAATATTTTTTCACACCAGTGAATTGGGATGAATTCTAAATTAATCTAAAAGCCTTTGCCAACATTCCAGAATGAGAAATGAGAATATAAAAAACAACTTTGTTTCAATAAATAATCTTTTCAATAAATAATCATCATAAATATGTCATTTTTTCAGGGGCTCCATGAAACAACCGTTCATAGTAAACAACAACAATAATGATTTTAGCTAATAATAATAATAATAGTAATTATAATAATGGTTTCAAATTTTGCCACAGGGGCAACAATTTTTGGGGAGGGGATAAGTCAATTACATCAACCCCAGCGTTCAACTGGTACTTATTTTATCAACCCTAAAAGGATGAAAGGTAAAGACGACCTCAGTGGTATTTGTACCCAGAACATAGCAATGGGTGAAATACTGCTAAGCATTTTGCCTGGTGCGCTAACGATTCTGCCAGCTTGCTGCCTTAGTAATAATAATAATGGTGGACTAATAATAATAATGATGGGCTACTCAACCTGAAGAAAATTCTAACTGGGCCTCACTGGCAAGGTCATGTGCTGTTTATCTTGATATGAGATCACCATGTCATGCACATATGTTTGTGATGCATGAGCTAGTGTACTAGAGGAAGTGTTATCATGTACATTGGTTTGTCTTGGTATAAAAGACAGAATACCACAGATTTGCTTATCAGTTGCTTGAGGTTAACCAGTTGAGCATGTCCCTTGGTGGCTGACAATATGTGCATCTCTGATCATAAGCAGAAGTAGTGGGGGAGCATTATAGCCATGTGTTGAGATGAATTCTTTGGGGTTTGAATAATTCACCTCTAGAAACATGGGTGTTTTGTTCATCATCCTTAAACAAACCTTATTCAGGGACCTTTTGAGTGGGATGGGCTACTTGACCTGAAGAAAATGCTAACTGGGCCCCATCTGCAAGGTCATGCACTGTTTATCTTGTTATGAGATTACCATGTCGTGCACATATGGCTGTGATGCATGTGTCTAGTGTACCCTTATCGGATGGGTAGTCATGATGAGTATATTGGGCTTCATATATTTGTACCCCAGTGTCACTTTGGTGGCATGCACTGCTCTCTCACTCAATAATAATAATAATAATTGTTTTAAATTTTGGCACAAGGTCAGCAAGTTCAAGGATGGGTGCTAGTCAATTACATTGATCCCAGTACTCACCCAGTACTTGTTGACCCCAAAAGGATTGAACGGAAAGATGACGTTCATGGAATTTGAACTCAGAACATCAAGACGAGTGAAATGCCGCCAAGCATTTTGCCTGGTTAGCTAATGATTCTGCTAGCTCACCACCTTATATCATAATAATAATAATAATAATGATAATAATAATAATAATAATAATAATAATAATAATAAAACTAAAGCAAGACATCCTTGCCAAAGCACAGAGGATCCGCCGGTATGAGAAACGCCAACGTTTCTTTGAACAAAACAAACAGTTCAAATCCAACCCCAAAAAACTCTACCAAGAACTGGGTAAAAATAAAATAGACATTACTTCAGCACCAACAGCAGAAGAACTAGAGAAATTCTGGAAACAAATATGGTCGGTGAAGCAACAACCCCAAA